>NC_142033.1:86611409-86764386 GCF_982192425.1 Myodes glareolus
TCTCTTCTCTTCTCTTCTCTTCTCTTCTCTTCTGTATCTTCATCTCTTTTTCTTCCTCTTCCCTATCTTCTCTCTCTCCCCCTCTTTTATGATTCTCATTTTATAAATTACATAAAATAGGATAAGTCAAGTTCCCTTTCAATCAAGGAATACACTGAAGAATAAGAGTAGTGAACATTATTTAATTGTTAAGCACTATTCTAAATGATTTATATATACTCATTAATTTACTTCTTACAATTGTGTGGAGGATCCAGTATCATTATTCCTCTTTATATAGAAGCTAAAACTGAGAGAATTTTAGTTACTTTCTGTATATGGTCTGGGCAGTGAATATGAAAGCTGGGAGGCTACCCTATTTTCAGTGTCTGCTGTCAGAGTAAAGTTTGTAAAAATTAGAAATTCCAGGAAGAGAATCAATACTGGGGCCCAAACAGTGACTACTGGTATTTGATTACTAATATTTAAGGTATAGCACTATGGCTTTTTCTTAGGCAACTCATAGAGAACAACCAGACCCTCCAACATAAGTAGACAGCCTTGCTCACAATAAAGCACACAGGCATGCACCCTGGCCCTGAAGAAAAAGTGGAAGGCCTGACTCATTATAGAGACCAACCAGGCCCTTCAGCTAGAAAGGAAACTCCCAAACCCTGTAGGGACTAGTCAGGTCCTTCATCTAGAATGGAAGCTCCCAGTACCTGCAGGGATCAGCCAGGCCCTCTAGGTAGGACAGAAGCTCTCAGTCCCTATAGGGACTAGCCAAGCCCTCCAACTGGAATAGAAACTTCCATTCACTGTAAGGTCTAGCCAGGCCCTCTTTCTAGAATGGAAACTCTCAGTCCCTGCAGGAATTAGCCAAGCCCTCCTGCTAGGATAAAGGTCTCATTTACCATAGAGAATAGAACCAAGTCCTGCAGACAGAGCAGAAGGTCTCATTCCTTTTAGAGCACAGATGCAGATCTTCCAGCAGAATAAAAGGTCTCCTTCTCCATAGAGAACACGTCCAGTCATTCTAGCTAGAGTAGAAGGTGCCATTCAACAAAGAGGGATGGATCAGCTGTTCCCTTACTTCCTAGGGTTTCTGGAAAGGGTAACATCATGATATTTATTTATGATATTTGCAAATGGATGATTCTGCCTAGTAATTTATGGCAGTTTCCTGGACTTTTAATCACAGAAATGGCCTTACAAATAATTTCAGTCTGTCAGCACAAAATAAATAGATGGTATTTACCACATCAAACTCCGAGTGCAAGTGGCTGGTAACATCTGGGAAGCAAAACAAATAGGATTAGGTAATTTTAAAAGCGCTTCATTTTTCACCCCTCCTTCTCGTCTCTCTGTTCTTCATGTGATCCAGAGTGGAGTATGTGTCTCAATTAGAAGAAACAGGTCATGACTGCTCAGGCAAATGGATGAATCATTATTCTTCCAAGTCATGCTCTAACCTCCAGCTTGAGGTCAAGCTGTAGGAATAAGAGGTTCCCTGAAAGAGAGACCGTTTTCTTTCTTTTTTTTTTTTTTTTTGGTTTGAACTGTTGCCCAGCAAACATTTCTTTCTCCCCACCACCATTAATGCCCACCTTTAAAGTACACATGGCCAACTTTATTAGTTTCCTAGGACACTAGCCCCAAATGAAAATGAAATGAAATGCTTGTCTTGAAAGCGGGAAGACTAGAGTTTGATCCCCCTTAAATGCTGGGTGCGGTGTCTTGTGCTTGCAATTTCAGTGCTGGGGAGGTGGAGACAGGAGGGTCTCTGGAGTTTGCATCTAAGGTTTCTCTGATAGCCCTCTGTTTTTTTAATGTTTTGGGGACGTTATTGTTTGACATGTGGTCATTTTGTTTGTTTGTTTGTTTGTTTGTTTTTCAAAGGCTGATGTAACATTGCCTAAACTTGTTGGCTTAAAACAACAGGATTGTGTCTTCTTAGCATTTTGGACTCTGCACCTTTGGAATCCAGGTATAGACAGTACCATATTCCTAGCACTTGAAGGTAAGCTCTTTAGTTCACCTATAAATTGCCTGTGAGACCTTGGGCAATTTACAGACAATTTTGGACCCTATGTTGTCATCTGTAAAATGGAAACATGGTGCCAGAGCGGTACTCAGCAGTCCAGAGCACTGTCTGCTCTTGCAGAGGACCCAGGTTTGATTCCCAGCACCCACAGGGTGACTTACAACCATCCAGTTCCAGAGGAATTGATGCTCTCTTCTGGCCTACACTAGGCACACACATGGTGCACAGGCATATACACAGGCAAGACACCCACGTACACAAAATAAAACAATAGAATAAAGAAAACAGGAACTCCACCCACCTGACTGTGTTGTTGTAAAGATTTAGAGAGCTGTTATAAGAAATGATCGCAGGCGGGTTCCTGGGTTGCTGGAGAGACTGGCTAGTTGTTAAGAACAGAAACGCGGCATATCAAGTGGCAAACACTTGAAATATCCTTCCTCAGAAAATACACAGGACTTTGAGACTTGGCAGAATCTGAAATGTTGATGTCAAGGCTCTGTTAGTCCTTGCTGTCGTCTTGCCAAAATAAATAAGAGGCAGGATCAATGCTGCCACTCTTGCCCTTCTTAGACATCACTAATTGAGCTCAGAAAGTTCTATGAATGGGGCTCTAGCACCCTTTCAGGACAGTTGTTGAGATAGTCATTAGGAATTAGTCAGAGTTGGCACTTAGGGTAACAATCTACTTTTCACTTGCCTAGACCGTTAACAAGGCTCATGATGATGGAGTGACCTAGGATCTGGTGACCTTACAGGGACATACAGGTAACAGTGTGCATCATTTCTCTATACCCTGAAGCTTCATATAGAGGGCTGGTGTACGAAAGCTTTATTGACTTTATTTAAAACAATGTCTCTTCCTAAGAGTTTATCATTATCACCTCTAAAAATCCTTAGGGAATGAGAGTGGAGACTTAATGCCCACGAGATGAAGGGGCTCTTGGAGTAGCAGTGCCTAAATTGCAGGTGAGGTCTCCCATAGATGTGGTTTTGGGGACTTCCAGACACTACCTCCTCCTTAGTGCCTCTAACTTTAATTTTAGTCCTAAAAGCAGAGATTCCCCTCTTCTCCTGGAGGCAGGGGGATCAGTTGTTCTACTCAGACCAAAAGGAAAACAGACACACACAGCTGGCCCTTCCCACGTCTCCCCATACCGGAGAGACGTGAAACTACATACATTTGCTTATCTTTTCCTTCCACACGTGGACTTGCTCTAGGCTTGTGAAAGGAATGTGCTGAAAAAAGGGAGCCAATGTGTGTGAAGGAACGTTCTCTCTCACACACACCCAGACACACAGACACACAGACACAGACACACACAGACACACACAGACACACACAGACACACAGACAGACAGACACACACACACACACACACACACGCACACACATGTGCGCGCCACCCACATGTAGGTGGGGAGAGAGACTGAAATCAAAAGGCTGATCGAGAGAGCTTGGCAGGGAAAGTGACTCTTTCCAGCCCTTTAACACGCCCACATTAATCCACTTGGGTGATCAAATGCAAACGACAAAGAGAGTTACAACTTTTTCCAGGTCAAGAAATGTAATTGCTTGGAGGAAATTTTTGGCAAAAATAAGAAGTAAAGCAAGCAAAGAGAGTCAGCGAAAGGCAGGACATGCTGTTTGGGCAGGCAGTGGGCATCTTGTTTCTTTTCCATTTCAAGGGAAATGGTGGTGGTGGGGGGGAGACGTCGTTTTAATTTGCACAAGTAGTAAAAACTGGTCGTCTCCCCACTGCCAGTGGTCCTCTGCCGTTTCCTGGAAGAAGTCACAGAGGTCAGACAAGGAGAGGGTGAATTCTCCTAACTGGATAAGTCCAGTTCTTGTTGGAAGCAGCTTGAATTGGCGAGCCTTGTCTGGCTCTAATCCAGGCGCTCAATTGAAAGTGAGTTTTACTCACTGATGGTATTACAGCCTCAGAAGACCACTCTTACCCAGAGGGCTTCAGCTGGAGTCACCGCGCTTGACTCTTGAGATGCGAAGGGTCAGATGGCCATTTGACAACATGAGATCTGCCAGGCCAGCTTATTTCAGGGAGTTGGTGACAAAATCAGCTCTTACTTCCCTTCAAGAGAGCAGTCCCTCTGTTTTGTGGTGTTTTTGTTCATCTGGAGCAGAAGAAAAAAAACCAAAACCAAAACCAACACCCCCCCCCCCATAAAAAAACAAACAAACAAACCAAAACCCAAAATCAAAAGAAAACAAAAAACAAAACCCCAGAGGATTTCACAAAAATCACAAAGAAAGGGGGGCCCAGGCTAATTTTAAGATCAAATCCTTACCCTGGGCAGAAAAGTAAGGCATTGTTGGCCCCTGTTCAAGTCCGCCTGTAGGTGGGACCTGAGTTCACTCTTTCTAATTAAGGGAGGCAGTAAAACCTCAGTGCGTCACCCAACTAAGTGAAAACTGAGACACAGCCTAAATGGTGATAGTGAAGGAGGGGAAAGGTTTAGGAAAGAAGGGGAAGAGAGCAGAGCCGATTCTGATTTGCACGGGTACTGTTTTTGTGTTTTGAACTGGTGCAGCAAAGAGCATTGAATGATGTGAACGGTGACAGTGGCCTTTCAAATGGCCCTCATTTGCCGCGTTCCTTCTTGTCCATTCCCTTCTTCCTGTTTCACCTCCTCTCTGCATTCATCGAGGCCTGCAGTCCCCCCTTTTCCTGCCCTCCTCTCAGTATTAAGTAGAGGGAGTTGCTTCCAGCAGCTTAGCTCTGATAATAAACCTCTTGTGTGGTAACCCCATTTATTCTTAGATACACACAACCTGTTTTGAATGGGGCTGTGGAGTGAAACTCAAATAGAATTAACCACTCCTTTCAGAGACTGTTGAATACGGGCTTGAGCTCTCCAAATCAAGTTTCAGTGGCTGGCTTCTTTGAACAAAGTGCAAAGGAATTCCCAATAATAAGTGTAACAAGACGGAGAAAATTTTATTCAGCCGCGGTCCTCTCAAGGAAGGCGCTGCGTGTGTTTGGAAGAATTACTTTGATAAGCCACTTTGGCTGGGGATTAAGCCCTCAAAGTAAGCAAGAACAAAAAGTGCTCACAAAACTGCTTCTGAAGGAGGAGGGGTTCCTGTTGCTTGTGAAGGCCTTTGTTTTGCTGAATTAGGGGGATTGGTTGGATTGCCAGTCCGGAGCAGGAGGAGGGAACAGCTTCAGACCTGAGAAAGGAGGAAGTTCATGTACTTTGGGGGACCTTAAAACGAGAGAATCTGACAAAGGGCGCCTCAGGCCAGGGATGCTCCACTCTTGAGGCTCCTGAGCTGAGACCTGTGTGTGAGCAGTCGTTTACCATGAGACTCTGAAACATGTTAAAAATACATGACACTATCACAAAACTCCATCCACAAAATCTGGCCAGTGTTCTTTTTGTATTTATACCTTCAATGCACTTTTTAAAAGCTTTTATTTTGAAGCAAATTCAAAGGCAGTTTTGAATAAAAAACAAAATCTTTGCTGGAACTTCTTCTTGCTGTGGTCTGTTCTTCACGATGCGCAACTGTCTCATAAAATGTCCGTCTTTGAGACAGAGAGCATCCTGCTCTGTTCAGGTTAAGTGTGGTGACAATAGTCATTGTGTATGCGGCCTCTGGCCCCAGACACTGAGTGTTCTAGCTTGCTTTCTGCTGCTGGAATGAAACATCCTGACCCAAAGTGACTTGGGGTGGGGGGAAGGGTTTGTCTGGCATTCATTTCCAGATCTCAGCCCATCATTCATGGAACCTGGAGGCAGGAACCGGGCAAGGATGCTACCTGCTAGTACCCCCACTGCCTTGCTCTTTTGCTTGTTCACACACAGGTTGATGCTTAGACATGACACTTAAGATAGTCCAGGACCACCTACTCACGGAGGACAGCAGTTTATGGTTAAGACAATCCCTCATAGACATTCTCACAGGCCACTCTAACTCGGGGAATTCCTCCGTCGAGGGTTTCTTCTCAGATGACTCTGGCCTATATTAAGTTGACAATTGTAGGTCGCTAGGACACTCTGCCTCCTGTCAACTTGAAGCATAAGCATGTCGCTTTTAAACTGTTGATTTTTAATTCCTTGTCTCCTAGATAAAATATAAAACACAGTGCAACTTTAAAAGTCCCACAATTTTTAAAAATGCAAATGCCTTTAAAATTCAATGTCTTTTTAAAAGTCTGAAGTCTCTAACTCTGAGCTCATATAAAACCAAAAATCAAGTTAAATACTTCCTTATTCCAAAATAGAAGAACCGGGGCATTAAAACAATCGAATCGAATCAAGCCCAATATCTAGCAGTGTAAATCCAAGTTCTATAGCTCAGAGTCCAACACCTGGCATCCACTTGTGATCTGGGTAGTCTTGATTGTCCTGGAACTCACTCTGTAGGCTAGGCTTGCCTCAAACTCAAAGAGCCACCTGACTCTGCCTCTTGCCGGGTTATCTGTTTTATATAGCCCAGGACCACTGACAGTGAGCTTGACCCTTTTATAACAGTCCCCATAGATATGCCCAAAGGCCAATCTGATCTAATTACTCAACAGAGACTTTACTCTATGGTGACAGTGACTGTAGGCGGTGTCTATTAAAACTGCTAGGCAGTCAGCACTTGGGAGGCAGAGGCAGGCAGATCCCTGTGTTTGAGGCCAGCCTGGTCTACAATGAGTTCCAGGACGGCCAGTGCTACACAGAGAAATTCTGTCTTGAAAACAACAAAAATAAAAACAAAAGGCAAAGCAAAACAAAGAAAGATAAACAAACAAGCAAAATTAAAACTAACTAGGAAAATGAGGATAATAATAATAAAGATTTGTTCAAAGATAAGTATGATTTAAAAAAGAAAGGGTTTAAACATCTATATACAGATGTATTTGGGCTTTCTCCTGTTTTCCATGCCTTGAAAAACACCCCTAAGGCCTGCCTGCCCCTTTCTGAACAGAAACAGAGAAGAGGATGGGGTGGGGGGCTGTAGAGGTAATGGGAGGAAAAAAGGGAGGAGAAACTGTGATTGGGATTCAAAAGAAATGAAAAATTTTAGTTAATAAAGAGTATGTATTCCAAGGCTGTTGGGATGGTATAGCAGGAAAAGACTCTAACTCCAAGTCTGACAAATTGAGTTTCATCTCTGAGATCCATATGGTGGGAAGAGAGAGCCCATTCCTATGCTCAGATCTCCCCAGGGGTACCATGGCTTGGAGACACATACACACAACAAACAACGACAACCACCACCTCCAAGACATCGCCATTCACTAAATGAATTGGCGAGATGATATATAAAGGAAACTCAGTGGGAGTCAGCTCCGTCCTTGATGACACAGTTATCAGCTAGTGGGCACATACTCACCCATCTTTCTGAGTATTGGGTTCAGATATTTTCAAATTCCCAGAGTTGAAGTGGCTGAATTTGTGAAATACAGAGAATATATTTTCAAAATAGGTGCTTCATAAACATGAGCTATCGTGTCAATGTTATTGAAAAGAACTCTTGTTTTTATATACCTTTGCACTAAAAAGACTTCATCTCTCAGACTCAATGTCTTAACAAGGGATTCCTGTGTAGGGCATCACAATTAAACGAAAGCATTTACTGTAATATTTGTGCATCGTGGGCCCTGATTTCTGGCTGCCTTGGTTTGGTCATTGCTCAGGGGGCATTTCTCAACTTTGGAATTAGCCTCTAGAAAGGCTAGCAATTTTCAACACCAGCAAGTCTTGACTTTTCAAAAAAATTTTTAGGTTTATATTTTCTTTGCTGTAATTGGTCAGAGCAAACATATAGCTAATATTGTCTTATGTCATAATCTATTCTATCAGTGACAGTTCTTGTTACTCAAGAACTCCTTCATTAGTGAGCCTCTTTCTTAAAGTCCAACTTGACTCAGAACATTCAAGGCACTCGAAGCTTTTGTGGCATTTACCTCCACACGTTATATCTATTTGGCTTTTCTCTCTACCTGGTTCCAAAAAGAATCCAGTTTTATCATTTTACCATTGTCACTGTAGAAAATACATATCTTATCTCAAAGGGAGTAGAAGACAATGTATGCCTGGGCCAAATATGAATGACTGTGGGGACACAGATGGAGTTTTGCCCACGTATTATGTTCTAATGGGCTAATAGTTTTTTTTTTTAACAGTATCAGAACAAACGAACATCGTAAATTAAATACTTTAAAAATGAATCGATGGAAAAGGGGAATAATGAGGGGACGTCTAAGTGAAGAGAAGAAGAGGAGGGCAGAGATAGGAGCTGTTGAGGGGCAACTAACACTAAGGATGTTTGAAAAAGTCATATGGAAGCTTATTATAAGATTATATATACATATATATGTTCATGTATATATGTATATATATATATATTTCACATGAAAGTATTTAATTTGGGTTACCCTGATGTGCTGAATAGTTTTAAGTCTACTTGACACAAGCTAAAGTCACCTGAGAGGAGGGGACATCAATTCAGAAAATGCCTCCATAAAATTGGGAGATAGGCAAGCCTGTATGACATTTTCTTAATTAGTGATCGATGTGGGAGGGTCCAGCTCACTGTGGGTGGTGGCGTCTTTGGGCTGTGGTCCTGGGTTCTATAAGAAAACTGTCTGAGTAAGCCGTGATGAGCAAGCTAGTAAGCAGCACACTTTTGTGGCCTCTATAGCAGCTCTTGTTCCCAGGAGATGATACAGAGTTCAAGTTCCTGTCCAGACTTCCTTTGATGATTGAAAACACTGTGGAAGCGTAAGCTGAACAAACCCTCTCCTCCCCAAGTTGCTTTGGCCATGGTGTTTCATCACAACAATAGTAACCCTAACTAGGGTTACTGCACGTGGAATAATAATACTTCTCCCAGAAGCTATAGATTGCCCAACGGAACCCCCAAATTCCAGGTGTGGGATAGTTTCATTTAATTTTTGGCCCAGGCTGCTGAGAAGTCCTCCAAATGATATAGGATATTGCCATTGCTCTCGGTTGTCTACGGAAACCTGACGGCAAGAGCCTGTTGCTGAAGACGCCATACACTTTGGGCATGGGACATGAAGGAATAGAGTTGACATGGACAAAGAAGCAACCTCTGGCACCTAGGCTTTGTAGACATGGAAGGTGTTCTGTAGACTGCTGGGGAAAAGTCCATTAACAGTCTTACCCAGCTGTGAGTTCTGTGTACTATCATAATACTATCATGGCAAGATAAGGCCACTGGGACAATAATGGCATGAATATTATGGGGGGGGGATTTTGACTTTTTGATTGGATTTAAGGCTGATTTCATAGGAGGAAGCATGTACCTGGACTGCAAATTTAGCTAAGAGCCCATAGTTTGGGAGCTCATAGACCCTGAATGTAAATAATGATGGTATATATACTATTATTCTGTTAAATTGGCTTAGTATCAACCTGTTCACTAAATTAATCTCTCTATACCTGTTGAACAGTGCAGCCATCCAAACACAGCAGAGAAACCTTCTTGTGCAGTGGAGGGTGGTTAGCGCAGAAGCTGCAACTGGTCAAATTGCAAAAGACAACTATCAGGGGCGTGCTTAGCTGTAAACGGGATGTTAGTATAAGCAACCACCTCCCAACACACTCAGGAACTATTCGGAAAGATGGCTCGGAAATATATGAGCCAGGGGTTGGGGAAACCGAGGGAAAGTGTCTTCTGGACATGACAGGAATGCCACACTCATGAGCCCACAGCAGCCGTGATTGTCTGCTCAAGACCCACACAAGACCGAACATTCTAGCGTGGAAGCAGAGGGGATTATAGATCCCTATACCTAACTAAGGAGTTATTGACAACTGATGGTTTCTGGAAAAGGAGGAGTCAGTTTGCCTCAAGAGTGTCGCCCCTGGGAGGCTGGCCAGGCTCCAGTGGATGGCTCCATACCCACGCGTAGATGGGCATCACAGGTTGGACTCAGTGCTCATTAAAAAAAACAAAAGCACCAGTCATCCAATGCTAAATAACACGTTCCCAAACTTGGCACCTTGAAACATTAGTTTTATTTCATTCATTTGATTATTATAGCTCATTACGCTTTTGGCTAGCATCCAAATAAGCGGGGTTCACTGTGATATTTTCATAGATGTACGCTATTACATTTTCTTCTTATTTACTCACCACCGCCCTGCCAGTGGCTTTTCTCTCTTTTGCTCATCTCTTTCTCTCATGAAACAGTTCTTCCTTCTTTCTTATGCCCCCTATGTTGTTACCCCCACTTGTTCCCTACATCTCCCTCCTCTTCATCCATAGTCCCCTCTCTACTTCATGTTGTACACATGAATTTAAACGTGAATTCCACATATGAAGGAAACATATGTTTGTCTAAGTCTGGTTTGTTTAACTTAACATCCTCTGTATCTAGCTGCATCCATTTTCTGCAAATGTTGTCACTTGAATCCTCTTTACAAGTGAATAAACTCTATTGTGATTATGTGACACATTTTCTTTTCCTTTCTGAGACAGAATCTTACTCTGTGTCCTAAGCTGACCTGTACCACAGTATGTAGCACAGGCTGACTTCAAACTCAACAATTCTCTTGCCTTGGCTTCTTGAGTCCTGATTATCAGCAGGAACCACCATATTTTGTATTTTCTTCATTGACTGATGGATGGATGTCTAGGTTGGTCCTATCTTGAGCCTTTTAAATAGTGCAGCAGTGAACATTGATCAGCAAGTACCTCAAAGGTGTGTTGATGTGGGACGCTTTGAGTAGATATATCCAGGGATGTTGCAGCTTCATCACATCGTAGTTTTGGTTTTAGTTTTTTCTTTTAATTGTCATTTGAGAAACCTTCAAACTGATTTCCATGGTGACTGTGCAAGGTTTCATCCTACCAATAGTGAACAGGACTCTCCTTCCTTGGCACCTGCTCCTCACTAGTATTTGTTATCCATTATCATCTGGACGCTAGCCAGCTTGACTGCTGCATGATGGAATCTCAGTATAATTTTAGTTTACATTTCTCTAATGACTGTGTCCCTGGCTGACCTGGAAGTCAATATATAAACCCAGCTGGCCTCAAACTCAGAGATCTTCCTGTCCCTGTCTCTTAAGTGCTGGGATTAAAGTTGTCTTCCTTAAGAGCTACCTATTTGGTAGGGGGCATGTGGAGTGATGGTACCACAGTTAAAAGCATTTATTATTTGTTGTGGTTTAAAAGAAAATGGCCCCCAAAGGGAGTGGCACTATTTGAGGTGTGGCCTTGTAGGAGTGGGTGTGGTCTTGTTGGAGGATGTGTGTCACTGGGGAGGCAGGCTTTGAGGTCTCATATATTCTCAAGATACACCCAGCCTTTCAGTTCACTTTCTGTTTCCTTTGGATCTAGATGAAAGGACTCTCAGTTCCAGGGCCATGTCTGTCTTCATACTGCCTTGCTTCCCATTATAATGATAATGGAATAAACCTCTTAACTGTAAGTAAGCCATCCTAATTAAATGTTTTTCTTTGTAAAAGTTTGATGTGGGAGGGTCTTCTTTCTATGTGTTGCTTTCATTGGTTAATTAATAAAAAAACTGCTTGGCCTGACAGGTCAGAACATAGGTGGGTGGACTAGACAGAACAGAATGCTGGGAGAAAGAAAGCAGAGTCAGGCAGATGCCATGATTCCCCTTCCCGAGACCGGTGCTGGCTAGACTCATGCCGGTAAGCCACGACCTCGTGGTGGCATACAGATTATTAGATATGGGTTAGTCAAGATATGAGAGCTAGCCAATAAGAGGCTAGAACTAATGGGCCAAGTAATGTTTAAAACAATACAGTTTCTGTGTAATTATTTCTGGTAAAGCTAGCCGGGAGCCAGGCCACAGCCTGCTGCTCCTATCACTACAAGAGTTGTCATGATCATGATGTCTCTCCACAGCAATAGAAACCCTGCCTAAGATATCGTTCTTGTAGAGGACCTGGTTTCAATTCTAAGCACACATATGGTGTCTCACAACCATCTGTTACTCCAGTTCTAGTGGATACAATGCCTTCTTCTGATCTCCACAGGTATCAGGCACACATATGGCACACATACATATATGCAGGCAAAGCACTCACATGCATAAAATAAGTCAATATAAAAAATTTAAAAAGAACTATTCAAGGACAGGAAACCCTGACTGCTCTTAGGGATGGAGAGGGAAGAGGAGAGGGAGTGGGGGGAGTGGGAGGGTGTTGAGAGGAGGGGCGAAAATGGAAACTTTTATATTTTAATAAACTTAAAAAAAAGAACTATTCAATTTATTAGTCTATTTCTTGAGCATACGATTTTTACGATTTTGCGGTGCTTACATTTTGTCTTGCATTATACCTTTAGGTGTCAGTCTCCTATCACACATACAGGTGGTAGAGATCTCCTCCTGTTGTATAGGCTGTCTTGACTCTGCTGATTATGTACCTTGCTGTGTAGAAGCTGACATCATACAATCTTATTTGCCAACTGTGATAGTTTTTTATCCTATTGAAGTCTTTTCCAGAAAAACCTTATATGTTCTAGCTTGTGTTTTTCTCTCTCATTTTCAGAGTTTTAGGTCTTACATTGAGGTTTTCTTTTTTTTAAATATTTATTTATTATGTATACAATATTCTGTCTGTGTGTCTGCCTGCAGGCCAGAAGAGGGCACCAGATCTTCTTACAGAAGGTTGTGAGCCACCATGTGGTTGCTGGGAATTGAACTCAGGACCTTTGGAAGAACAGACAATGCTCTTAACCGCTGAGCCATCTCTCCAGCCCAACATTGAGGTTTTCTGATCCACTTTGAATCGATTTTTTTTTGTACAGTTCTAGCTCAGGATATCTTGAAAGACTTGCTGAGGCTGTGTGTTCACTTGAGATTCTCTATGTGGCTATGACTAAACTCTTTCTTTTCTCATTGGGTGGTCATTCCATTTCTCATTTCAGACTGCCTATGGCCTAATGCTTGGGTTTTATGATCAGACCTGGCCTCTGAGAACTGCCTTGGTCTAGTTTCAGAGTCACATAATAATTGCCTTTACTTAATGCAAAGCATGAAGACCAGCTCCTATTCAACGGGAGGGGTTACATGAAGACTGTTGATTACATCTGAGCAAGGTGTCTAGAGCGGTAAGTCAATACTTTTTAAAGCTTTACAATAATTTTAAAGACAGAACAATATTTGGGCTATGTAATCAGTCTTTTTGTAATAGCCAGGGTACCAGTGGTGTAAGAGGTTCTTCTGTCTATGTGTTGCTTTCATTGGTTGAACAAAGAAACTGCCTTGGCTTTTTGATAGGACAGCACTTAGGTAGGCAGAGTAGACAGAACTGAATGCTGGAAAGAAGGGAGAGAGAGAGTCGCCATGGAACTTCCAGAGACAGACATGCTGAATCTTTCCTGGTAGGCCACTGCCACGTGGTAACATACAGATTAATAGAAATGGGTTAAATCAAGATGTGAGAGTTAACCAATAAGAGGCTAGAGATAATGGGCCAGGCAGTGTTTAAATGAATACAATTTCTGTGTGATTATTTCAGATGTAAGCTAGCCGGCCGGGACCAAGAGCAAGCCCTCTCCTCCAATAGTACCAGTGAGTTGAATGGATCCAGAGTGGAGAATTCAGGACTCTGCCTCTGCAGTTCCTTCTCCTTGCCTTCTTTTCTGGGAGAGCCCCGCTTTGAGTTCAACTGTAGCATGGGTCCTTTCTAACAGTTGAGTGAGCTCCACCGACAGGAAATTCTCTCAGCTGTGATGCTTTCCCGGCTAAGCTGATCAGTGTTTACCAATCGTCTGATGACACTCAGATCTGTGGCAAGAAAACCAACCACTAATCACCAAAGAGCTCCTCGGACGCTTAAGAGTTGAAGGAATAATAGTGTTATGACTGAAACTGTCACTGTTTCCTGAACTTGGGTGGAGAGAAGGACCCGGTGTGTCTTCAGCTGGAAGAATTACAAGAGGGGTCATGGAATTTGCTTTCAAGATGTTTCTTTTCTTCTCCTATTTATATAAAGTTGTTATTTTTCTGAGCCCATCCATGTTTAAAATAGGCTCATGCCAGGAAAGAAACCAAAGGTAGACTCACGGTACACTGTCACGAACTGGAGATTAGGCACTCCAGGGCCTTGAACTCTTGTCCAGACTGTGTCTACATGGCTGCTATATGGCAGCTGAATCAATTGATTTCTCAGAACTCAGTGCTCTTGCCTTTAAAGTTGGACATTTTCACTAAATTCAGAATACCCCAAATCTATTCCTTTGACCAATCGGAGTCTAAGTGAACCCAGTAGGTGCTTTAGAGGACAAATGCATGCTGGTCAAAAGAACTTAAAATACTTCTGACTATCTACTACATGCTTGCTGGAGTTCCTGGGTTACAAGGGGTTAAATATGGTTGAGTAGCAGAACGGTAAATCTGCTTAACTTCCAGAATAACCATCAGAGGTGTCTCTGTTCATTAATGTTCATCACATTTAGAGAAACTCACAGAGTGTTTCTGGTTTCAGATTCAGATTCAGTATAGGTACCAGTTTGCTCCTCAGAAGTGTTTCTGTATACTCTTTGTGAAATTTGTAGCCAATCAACTGCCTTTTATCCTTAACATGGTATCTTGAATACAAAATATGGTATCTTACAATGTAAGACTCAAATCTCTCTGTGCCCCACTGTTGGCACATCTGTTAGAATGTTTCCTAATCCTGTAATTGCAGAGATTCTACGTAGTTGGGGAAGTTAGCAGGCTCACATTAAATTGTAAAGTGTGTTATTCTTTTCTTTTGCCTCCTACTTATTTCAGAATTTATCGTTCTGACACAGAGCAATGATATGGGTTTGCAGTTTGAATATGACTTTCTGAAAACGGAATGTAAATTAGCAGACAGGGGAAGCTGTCTGTGTGACTGTCCAATTCTATCAGTCATGTTAAAGGCCATTAATCTTGTGAGAAGCTAGCTAAAGCTATAGGGAGCCGTGCGAAGCCAAAGGCTTGAAGAAATACCTAGTGGCTCATCTTCTTTGCTAGCTTTCATGATGGATTTTAAGATCAGAATTCTCAAGGAGGAGGAAAAAAATAAGATATTACTGAAGTTATAGTAGCAGCTAGTTCCTCTTTTGATTCAATACAATTATGAATCAAATATAAAATGTTAGAGTCATATGTAACATACTTTTTTGACAAAGAAAAGTTTTACTGTGGTTGTGGAGTTTAGCTAATCACGTGGACTTACAAGTACAAAGGTTTAAGCTAATTATTGTCTTCGTTTTCAGAGTTGAGAAGTTAAATTGGTGGTCAAATGTAACAAGACAACATTAACCTCACCATGCTCTGTAATTCCATCCTCACAGTTCATGTTTATTAGAGACTTCTTTTCTTTCTGTTTCAACATCATTCTTTGAGGTTATTGCCTGACTGTATGCACTTATTTTAGATACTGAGATGATAAAGTAATAATACTTTTGAATATTGCTGAAATTCTATAAGATACTGAATACAGCATTAGCCCATTTCACCTAGACTGTCAACTTGAACTCTGTAGAAACTGCTGGCTTTTCACGGTGGATCCTTTATGGTCACTTTCTCGTCAGGAGATTCTGCTTTATGGTATCAAATACAAGCCTTGAACCAGATGGTCTTTGAGGTTCTTTGCAACTTTAACATGGCAACACTGAGCAAAATAAATATCAGAAAAGACTTTAATTTAATCCTCCAGAGCAGTTATAAAATCGGCTTTAATGTAGTAACAAAAGTGATGAAGATAACCCTTGAAATAGCTTTTTCTATGTGCTCTGATCTGGCATTTTTATCTGAAGTCCCCCGGGCATGGTTCTGCTTCTATAGTTTTGTCATAAAGATGTGTGCTATGAAGAACCTTGGTACTATGCCACACTTGAGTTCAGATGGAACTTATTATCTTCATTATGTAAGGCAGCTTACATAACCTGAGTCTCAGTTTCTTCATCTTCAGAAAGCAGATGCGAAGAGCATTTCCCTCTCCGCTCCCTGTGAGGATTCAGCGTATTATTCTGGGAGAGAGTGCAGCGTGAGTTCTCAGTGTGCTTTGGCTGTGGTTCCTTGGTTTACATCTGGCGTAGAGAGGGGCTAATGTGACCGCTTCTCTCTGGGAGCCTTTGGTGGCTCTCCTTGTCATCACCCCAACATTCCTCTTGGGTTTAGCCACTTTTCAGTAATTTCCCTCCAATTGCATCTCTCCGTGATTATGCCCATGCTCACACCCTTTCCTTGTTAGTTAATTCTACTGAAAACCTGTTAGATGCCAAATGATACCCCATTCCATCCAGACTGTTATCTTGAACTCTAGACACTGCTGGTCTATCACTGAACATTCCGAGGCTGGCCTGGAAATTCCTTGTAGCCTAGTCTGGCCTCTCCCTCAGGGCAAAGCTCCTGCCCAGCCTCTTAAGTACTGGGATTGAAAGTGTGAGACACCACACCCAGACTTTCCTACAGTCTCAGAAAGACAAATACTGACTGTTTTCTCTCATTTATGGTTTCTAGCTCTTACATAGATACATCAAACCACAGCATACATGTATGTATGGCATGGGAGTAGAAAAAATTATCTAGGTGGTCAAAGGAGAATAATGGGAAAGATGAAAAATGCAAGCATGTAGAAACATAGGGGAAATATGTTGAACATATAATATATACTTGTACAAAAATTTAAAAATAATATAAAAAATTAACCTTGGAAATGTGGACAATACAAAAACCAACCCACCCTGACAACATTTCTCCAGAAGTTTGGCCTAAACCCCTCTCCCAGGGGAGGGTACACTCATCCCTGCACTTCAGGCTTGGGAAGCTGGGATTTGCCTGTTCCTCTTAGGAAGACTTTGGGAAAAGGCCATGCTTATTTGACGTACCATCTACAGGGGGTGAATTTTGTTCAAATGGATTGGCGGCTAGAAGGCTCAAATAGGGCGAAATTGAGTTCTTTCCCCTCCCAGCTCAGTGTTTTATCCAGAGACTGATATGGTAGTCCTATTGCTCTCACTGTGACAATGTACTGAGGAAATCAATGTGAGGAGAAAAGGGGGATCAGGGCTCTCAGTTTCAAAGGCTCCAGTCCATCCCACGGTTCTGAGCCAGTGGTCAGGCAAAATCTTAATAACGGGAATGGAATGGCAAACCCAAGCTGCCCCCCATGGGTGGCCAAGGTTTCTGGGGGAGGGGAGAGAACGGGAGGGGAGGAAGGGTAAGGACGGCATATACCCACCCAGTGACTTTGAACTCTTCAGGGGATTCATGCGGCTACACATATGCACCACATGTCCTAACCACAGCTCAGCAGGACTGCAGCCCGAGGGATAAGTCTTCAGTGTATATGAGCTTTGGGGCCACATTTCCTACCAAATCCATAACAATTGATTATTTATTTGGATTGCAAGCAAGTCACTCCAATCAGATTGGGGTGGTAATGATATCAGGGCTGGATATAAAGTATCTTTCTTTAATACTTTAAAGAGGCCACCAAGGGAACGATACTGAAGGGGAATTTCTATAATAGAGACATCCAGAGAGTGAGCACATCTCTGACTGGCAGCTTTGGATTCCATGCTTACACAACATCTCCAACAAACAATCGTCTGGTTTTTTCTTTTATCAACAATAGGACGAAGAAGAAAGGAATTGAATTTTCTGTTGCTCACAACTTGGGAAATGGTATAAGGATGGGGGATAAAACACAGGCCGTCCTGTGTATGAGGATTCTCCTAGTGTCACCGCTGGGCTCTTGGAGACCTACGGCTTTCGCCAATGGCTTTGTTCTTCCTGGAAGAGAGGCAGGCAGAATATTTTTATCTTTGTAAATGTGTATCTTGAGTCTAGGCAAACTGAGGGAGGACCTGCATCTGTTGTTTCTTAATTACCTTCAATTCAACAATCCTCCATATTTTCCTAAGTCGTGTTCTGTTCTCCACAGCCCAAAGTTGGCAGCGGTTAACGTACTATTGTCAGTGAAGAAACTTATTAAAGGCCAAAAGAAACTCTCATGTCAGATCACAGTTGTTTTCATAAAGTAAGGAGCACTCTAGGACGCCTAATAGGGCAAAGTAGGAGGATCCTTTAGCCTGAATCAGCTTAGCCTAATGGTGAGCTGACTGCAGTTTCCTCATTTTCAGTAACCAGCCTGGGACTGCTAGAACATTGGTTTAAAATGACAGTAGAGCCTGTGCCGTGTCTGAGATCCACTGCTTTGAGCCAGATGAGGACTTAAGAAGAGTAAGCAAGAAGACACCAGGGAGATGTTGGAGATACACGGTCTTTTTCCCAGAATGGCAACTGTTCCTTCATCTGTTTGCTAAATTTTTAGTTTCCAGTCTCTAACCTTTGATGAAAGGATTCTGGAATATCAGTATCATACTTGATGTGGTGGGAAAATACATTTTCCATCCATAAAGAGGCTAATGACTCTTCTGCTGTTTCTAGCTGAGTGATCTGCTTCTAACAGGGCTGGCCTCTGCCGTCCTTACAGAGAGAGTTCTTGCCTGCAGCCGGCTGGTGCCATTTGCATGCTAATCATTTCTGTAATTGATCTTGCCAGGTCTTTTCAAACCTTGTAGGAGGCAGTGGCCTGCTGCTCCTAAATTAACTAAGGACTGCAGAGTCGGCCTCCCTGGAGAGGGGCTGTGTCACACGAGTTGCCAGGCAGCATCAGTTCCTCTATCCAACTGTGCCCCGTGACCCCACACTGGAGGATTCTGGTCCGTGTGCAGGTAAAGTAGCCTTTAGGGCAATATAGAGATTGTGGTTTAGGTTACTACGGGTTCGCTATTGCCAAAATGAGTACGAGAAAATTAAAATGCTGCTTCTTTCCTTGTGTTATTAGAAGAGCAGGTGGTGGAACCAGCCAGGAAGCAGGCGCTCGCCACGCATTTAGATTATGTGTTGGAAGGGGCTTCCATTTGTGCTGGGTTATTAATGTAGGATGGGAAGACAAGGGAGACAGTTTCTAAGTTTGATCAAAGATCTGAAAACAACCCTGACTACAGGGCCAATATTGCTATGTTGTTTATCCTTGGCCTATAGAATGACAGAACTTCACGAAACCATACACACTTCGTATTTCCACCGTCATAGTCAGGTTTCTTTGGCTGTGATGAAATCCCTGAGGTGGAGAACCTGTAAAGAAAAGAGACTGGTGGCTAGCAGACAGTTCTGGAGGTGTAAGGGCTTGGTGATAGCCTCTGTTTGGCTCTGACAGAGCCTCAGGACAGAAGGCATCACAAGCGTGGAAGGAGCGACAAGCTTCTAGTACAGGCAGAAGATGGATTCAGGTAGGAGCCACGCTCCCTTCGAACTTCCATTCTTGTGGCTATGACTCCACTCTACAGGTCTAGCTTTGTCTCTTCTGAGGGCAAGGCCCCCAAGACCTAATGGCTGTCCATGTTTGTCATGGACGTTTGGTACAGTTTTGGTACCAGCTCATGGTACCTTGGGGGCATGTTCAAGCCATATCCATACCATAGCACCCATGCCCAAATTCTCCAAAACAGACATGAAAATCCATGGGAGTGTAACGGCTGACCAAAAGCTGCAATCTATGAGTAGGGTCCAGCAGCTAGGTGAGGCTATTGAAATCAAAATTAATCAAAATAGGAACTTTAGTTTCTCTGCCTTGCTGGTTATGTTTCAAGTGCTCGGAGGCCATGTTTGACCAGCAGCTACCGTATTGGGCATTATTTTTTTGTTTTTGCTTTTGTTAGAAAAAGATGTTTTTGCTCTGGAGACTTAGGATTCCTTTCTTCTCCCACTCATAATTTTCACCTGTAATTGTCATAAGTCACAGAGAAAGGACATTTTCAGGTTAATGCAAACTTTGTTTTATTTTCTCCCTCCCTGAGGAAGTGGGAGGAGTGTGCTTACCCGCATTTCCTAGCCCTAGCAATTCTCTTAGTGTCTCTCCTCTGACATAGAATGGCTGAAGCCTGGTTTAGTAATGTGCTTTCTTTGACTTAGGGTACAAGTCTTTCTTTACAGCTAATATTGATCGAGCAGTGAATTCCTTACAGAACCCATACAGCTCCTTGCGGGAGAATTGACTGAGGTGCAGTAAAGTCACAGATGTCTCAGGGATTTAAATTAACACTGTAAATCTCAGGATTATGGAGAAAGAGCTTGCAGCTTTTCTGAATGGCTCCAATCTTACTCCGGCGTTTACCTGACTGCCACGGAAGCTTGCAGGTCCAAAACCAGAGATTCTGATATTTAGCAAGTAGTGAATAGTTTGATACTTATGCCCAAGGATCTCGTGTTAAGTGATTTTCTTTTTGAGATTAACAAGATATTATGAGATCAGCAAGTTATTATGCTACGACAGAAATGAGATAGGACTGATTTAGCTGGTGGAACTCAGCTCTGAATAGGGATAGTACTGCAGTGTGGACAGACAGGGTCTGGTGGATATTATGGGTGGAATAAATCATGAGGTCATGAACACTGCAGCTGGCCATGGCCTGGTGGGCAGTCCTATCTCCTTTTCTGTGGTAGTTAGGGTGCTGATGCCACTTGCTTGGGGAGCCCTGGGTCTATAAAGGTTTGTTGAAGGCAGCAGGAGGAACTGCTGCTTTGTAAGTGTCGGGAATGATGGGATGATGTTCCCTGGACTGCCCCTGCTCTGAGCTCTCATCCTTTGCAAGAATGTCAAGATGCTTAGTCATTTTTTTTTTCTCCCAGAGCAAGGGAGAATCACAGTGTCAAGAGATGGGCTCTGAGATGGATCTATGGACCCTTACCTCTCAAGTTATGACCCTCGGACATGGTGTCAGTGGGAAGTTGATGGGAAAGGGCCCACCATCATAGCACAATGATCATTTTTGAGCAAGAACATTTGGAATCTTTTCTGAATCTGCCTGGTTTAACTTGCAAAGCCTCCCTGAAATATCCCCGATTTTTCCTCCCTTCCAAGGGAATCCCTGAAAATTGAAGGAAGAAGATTTACCTATTCCACTATCACATAAAAAGAAGAAAAAAGGTGAAAATAAAAACCAATAGAGCCCTCCCCACTTTCCTGAACCACTCTAACCACTCCTTTTTACTGCAGAATATATGTACACTGTATAAAGATGCATTGCCGTGATTGGGTTAATAAAAAGCTAAATGGCCAATAGCTAGGCAGGAGAGGTTAGGTGGGACTTCCGGGAGAGAGAGAAACTCAAGGGGATGAATCTAGGTGAACAAGAGATGCCAGTGGGACACTAAGGAAGTCGGACATACAGAATGGAAGCGATGTAAAAAGCCACATGGCTTTTGGGAAGCTGGCAATCCAACAGGAAAGACTGACTACAACCTTTCTCTTAAATTGGTATAAAAACATTAACCTCTGGGCATTCAGTGAACAATTAGCTTCTAGTCAAGTACAAATATTCGCCTTTTTGTCTTACTTACCTATTTCCAGTTATTTTGAAGATCTACTTCCTCAGTCCAACCTAAGTAGTTAGAGGGAAGTTCATTCTTCTAACAGCAGGAAAGTCAAATCTCAAGTGCTATCCCATAGCTATAAAATGAGAATCAGCATCTAAACAGTGTCTTCTGATGGCTACGTGTGAACATAGTCTTATTTGAGAAGCAAAAGAGATTGGTAAATGCCATTTGTAAGGGACCACACAGTAAATATTTTCGGTTTTGGGGTTATATCATGTCTCTTGCAGTGCTCAGCTGCGCTCCTACAGTGTAAGAACATCTAGAGGCAACACTTGTATGAGCAAGTGTAGCTTTATTTCAATAAAATTGTATTTGTGGACACTGAGGTTTGCATTTCATAAACTTTTCATGTTTTTTTTCCAATTACTAAATATTTTCCCCAGCACTCCTTAACTTGTTTGCTATACAAAAATTGGTAGCTGGTTGTACTTGATGTGGGCCATAGCTGGCTGACTCTCTGTCCAGACCACTATGCCCAACCCTTCTTATTTTATAGAACACAAAGAGAATGATGTTGGAACTACATGCTTGGGTATGACCAAGGACACCCATGGTGGAACTGTAGCCGATAGACTGTTAGTTGGTGGGCCTCCAACTGTACTGAAAGCTGAGACCATTGGCAAATGCTCATTCACTAGTTTGCAGGTTTCTGATGAGAAAACTCAGACAGTCTTTCCATCTCTGCATATGCCTGGAAGAGAACCATTTGAAGACCCTTCATAGATATTTTCTGAGTGAAAACCTGAGAGGAGATTTTCTGGCAACTTGCCAATGAACTGATTATTGTCTGAGTGCTCATTTCTCAAAATAATGCAAGAAAACCACAATGCAAAGAAATTATACATAGATGACTATACTAAAGTTGGCACTGGTTGAAGAAATAAAGCCACGGAGTCTCAGAAAGTGCTGTCTTGAGCCTTCAAGTCCCATCTTTAGTAGCCATCAACATTGTTCCTCAGCACCTCTGGTTCACTCTGACCTGGACTCTTCTCTATACACTGAAGGTTAGGTGAAACCATGCCATTTTAATTGTTGGACTAGTCACAATGATCTTTTCTGCTTTTCTTAAAGATCATGAATGGCTTAGGGAATGAAAATACCATGGGTATTTAAAATTCTAGGTTAGAGTACTGTACTTCACAGTCCCCCAGTGAATTGTAAGCTTACTGTATCTAAGTTGATTGTATATTACTTTTCTGAGTAAGACTGTCCTATATGGAACTGTGTCCTTCCCTCAGATTCAGATGTTAAAACTTTACTCTACAGTGCCTCCAAACTGCTGGACTAAATTTACTTAAAAATGTGTTTTTACAGAGATAATAGAATAATAATAAAAGATTTGATTGGGGGTGGTTCTTCACACAATGCGACTAGTGCCCTTGTAAGAAGAGTCAATGTAGAGACAAGATGGAGACAGATTGGATCAATGTTCCTACAAACTAAGGAACACCCATGATTTCTGGAAAACCATGGGAAGTTAGGAAAAGGTATGGAGAAGACTTTCCTTTCCAGTTCTATAAGGAGAAAGCATTGCTGATGCCCTGAGCCCTGACTTCTAGCTCCCAGGACTGTGAGATCATAGATAGCCCTTGTTTAACCCACTAAGTTTGTGACGGTGTGTTATGGTATTCCGAGGAATGAAAAGCAAGTTTATATGTATGTCTGTAACCACAAGGCACAGGCTGTTCTTTTCTTGGACGGAGAGTGTGGCTCAGTTGTTGACTTCCTTACACCCCTGAAGCTCTGTGTTCAGAGCCAACACCACATAAAGCTGCTCATGGTGGTGCATATATAATCCTAGCACCCAGGAGGTAAAAGCAGAAGGATCATGAGTTCAAGGTCATTCTAAGCTACACAGAAAGTTTGAGGCCACATTGGGCTACATGAGACCCTGTCTCAAAAGAAAACATAGTTTGTTTTTGAAGAAAGCTTTAATGCACGATAATTCACATACCGCACAGCAGGTCTATTTTGTAGAGATACAACTCAAGGATTTTTTTGAATATATTCCCAAAGCTGTACAATTATTAATGAGTCACTTAGAATACTGAGAAGTTGTAACCATTCGCAGTCCCTCTCTGTATACTCCTTTCCTTATTTCTAAGCAACTCTCAATTTAATTTTTGTCCCTTTATCAGCCTGTTCTGGACATACCACCGATCGTTTATTTTTCATGCTAATGAGCTCATCCACATTTGAATATGGAAATGGAAACATACACTGTAGATATGGCACCTAGAACAGCCCAAAGAAATGATTCCATCTAAGTTAGTGAAAAACCAAACCAAATAACAACAGAATCCAGTGAGTTTCTTGGGGTTACTTACAGGGGCATGGGGAATGTTAATCCCACAGGGTGAGAATAAGACCACCGCTACAATTTTTGAGCCAAATTTGAAGCAATTTTTATTAAATACTGGCCAGGAAGATGGACACTGGCTAGGTCCATGCCCGGTATTCCTAGAAAATGACACCAATCACATTAGACAGGAACTTATAAAGGCAAACCCCACAAGGTTATGTACTTCCCACTTTTGTCTAACTGGGAACAAACGTACATCTGACTTACTTCCTGTCTATGTGCGTCCCGCCTATGTGTGATCGAGTATATCCTGTGCAGTTGGGATAACCAACTTTGTTGACCGAAGTGAAAACTTGTGGAATTTTTGTCTTATAGGAACAGCCTCCAGCATTTCAGGAAGTTGTCTGGCCTTGGGCAAGTGGGATTTACAGATTGAAGGCAATTTTTGTTTTCTATATCTCTTAAGCACAGTAATTTAAACTTCGAACATCACTGTAGCTCTCATAGCAGCGTGGGCGATTGACAGGCAGCTGCATCATCAAGAAAGCCGACCCTAACCTGGACAGCAGCCCATGAAAACGGCATCCCTAGAGCACTGGGAATGACTTCAGGTAGCTTAGTCGCTCAGAAAGTCTATTGGCCCCAGCAATTGTTGCTGTCACCCACTTCCTTGAAGGAAGAAGTGTATGAAATAGCTGCGCAGCAGCCTTCTACCGCTTCATGGTTGTGTTGCTGCTGCTTCTATGAAACAGGGTCTTCCTAGGTCGCCCACCAGGCTCTCAAGTCTGTATTCTTCCTACCAGAGCTTTGGAGGTCTGGGATTCTGAGTGTGATCTAGGCCTCGGTTCAAGTTTTTACTGACTGTTTGAGTATCAAATTCTTTGCCCATGTTCACTTGGATTATTTATTTATTTTTTGGTCTGTTATTATTGAATTGTGAGAGACAGTGTTGTAGGTCAGGGTTCATTGCACTGACAACTAGATTTTATTGTTTCAATAGCAAGGCGCATGTCTAATTTCTGTTTTCTACAGAGTTCTGAGGACTGCCTCTGATTTCTGGGTGTTTGAAGAACAAAGGATAAAGGCCAGGAACTAAGAGGAAGGAGGAATATGAAAGTGTCTGAAGTTGATAGAGACCAGGCCATGCTGTTCCAAATACGCATGCTTGCATTTTAGCCTGAGTGCAGAACCACCTCTTTGGGATTATTCATTCTTTATTTCCTGGGTATCTC
Source organism: Myodes glareolus (assembly GCF_982192425.1). NCBI lineage: Eukaryota > Metazoa > Chordata > Mammalia > Rodentia > Cricetidae > Myodes > Myodes glareolus. The sequence goes on from NC_142033.1 coordinate 86,636,352, forward strand.
TGTTATACACTTGAGGTGTCCTTGTTACTAAATTTGTTTGCTTTCTTTCCCACCCTCCTGCAAATCTTTCTTTTGTTATAGAAGTTGATCTCACTAAATACTACGTAGAATAGGGAGAAAATTGTATTTCTTTCCCTATGCTCACCTGCTGGGAAAAAAATATCTTGCCATTGCAAAAGTTTTGTGACGTTCAGTTGTTGTGTAACTGACCTGGTTGTCTCTGCTAGAGTTCACACATCATCCACAGGAAAAAAAAAAGTGTTTTTGTTGTTGTTGTTGTTTTCTGTTGAAAATTTTTGTTTTTCCTTCCTTTCTTTAAACCAGTTTTTATTTTGAGCATGATTTGTTCCTCATTGCCTGTAATTGCTGAATCCTGGACACAAGGTTGCAGGTAAGTTGAGTAAGTTGTTCCTCCCCTGCTGAGTGGATTCTGCCTTTGTTACCTGGATCAAAATGGAAAGCCTCCCTTCCCGTCTGGTCTGTCTATGCTAATCTAAAGCAGATAAATGTGAGCTATCAGAAGTCAATTTGCTGGAAACCTGCCCCTTAGTAATTGGCTTCATATTTCAGCCCTTAGAAAAAGTCTGCTCTCATTACCGCCTCTGCCTTCTCCCCTCAAGGCCCAGGGAGAGAGAGAGAGAGAAAGAGAGAGAGAGAGAGAGAGAGAGAGAGAGAGAGAGAGAGAGAGAATGAAGAGGAGAGAATGGAATGAGACTCCACAAAAATGTTCCTTTTTTCTCTCTTTCCCTACTGGCTTTACTCCCAGGTGTCCCTGCTCAGTCATGCTTCCTCGGAAAGGCCCCCCTTTAGCTGGCCAGGCCTCCTTGCCAAGGGTTAGTGTGTCCTTCCCATCCCAGGCTCACTATTTACCAAGATAGGAAGTGACAGGCAGGGAGACCTCTTGCTCTCGAGATCTTGGGAAGGCAGGACAAAGCATTACATCAAACACCGCCCCAGGACCAGCTCTTTGGGGTTGTATTAGGCAATCAAGCATTTGTCGCCTGCTGAATGTCATTTCATTCAACATTCTGTTAAACAACTTCTAAAGGGCTGAACAATATGACTGAGGGGCCATTGACTGGGGATCTTAGAAGCCAAGTACTGGTTTTACTAGGCTGAACTGTGTGTATTGTTCACTGTGTTATGTAAAACCAGTTTTTATGCCTACCGTCCCTTCCTCAGCTCTTGATGTACACTTTCTGTGAGACCCTGGGATATCGTATTTGGGACCAGTTTCGACAGAAAGACACAGTAGAAAGGAAAAGAGGAGAGGAGCTTGTAAAGAAGAAATGAGAAAAGAAAAGGAAAGAAATAAGCAGAAGTAGAAAGTGTGTGTGTGTGTGAGTGAGTGACTGTGTCATGGTATGTGAGTGTGTGAGAGAGTGTGCGTGAGAGTGTGTGATGGTGTGTATGTGTGTGTATGTGAGAGTATGTATGTGAGAGTGTGTATGTGTGTGTATGCGTGCGTGTGAGAGAGAAAGAGAGAGAGAAAGAGAGAGAGAAAGAGAGAAAGAGAGAGAGAGAGAGAGGAGAGACAGAGAGAGAGAGGAGAGACAGAGAGAGAGAAGGAAAGAGAGAGCACATGCTTATACATACAGAAAAAGGTTGTCTGACTCTCCCTGAATCCTGGGAATGACAGATTTTCTCTCTGACTGGCCTAAGTTAGGCTACTAGGAATTTTTTTTTTCCTGAGTATGGTATGCCTTGATTTTTGAAGCTCCGGGATTCACTGTTTCACCGAATTTCATGGAGAATTCTTTTAACTTGGTTTAGCCAGAACCTATACCCTTTTTGTGTCTAATTAACCATCACTATCTGAAAAAATTTCTCATCCCACCCCTGTCTTAGTTGAGATCTTCCTTCAGTAAGAACTCTCTTAAGTCGTTAGGAAATGTCACAAATAACTTTAAAATTTGTATTTACAGCAGGGTGGTCTATGCCTTTAATCCCTGCACTTGAGAGGCAGAGGAAGGTGGAGCCCTGTGAGTTCGAGGCCAGCCTGGTCTACAAGTATTAGTTCTAGGACAGGCTCCAAAGCTACAGAGAAACCCTGTTTCGGAAAGCAAACAAAAAAATAAAAGTTGTTTGCTTATTTTTATTTCTGTTAATGTGAGTATGTGGGTGGAGTAGACATGGATGGTACATGCATACATATATGTAGGTGTATGCACCCCTGCACATGGGCAAAGGCCAGAGGAGGATATCAGGTGGCCTGTTAAATCACTGTCCACCTAATTCCTTTGGAGAAGAACTTTCTCATTGACTCTGGAGTTACCTGGTAGCCAACAAGCCCCAGGCAGCCTCCTGCCCCTGCCCCCTGCCCTTAGCAGCGCCCCTGCCCCTAGCAGTGCTGAGGTTGCAGGCACACACAGGGCTTTTTGCATGAGTGCTGCGGATTTAAACTCATGTCCTTCAGCTTGTGCAGCAACCAGCTCTTACTCATTAAGCCCTCTTCCCAGCTTCCATTTTATTTTTTAAACAGAAGAACAAGGATTGCACCTGCACCTCGGAATAGGGAAAACAGGGAGGAAGTAGACATACGATCCGGCAGAAGCAATGAGGTCCAGTGCATTTCTGTCATATGTGATGATCCCACGGACATGTGTTTGGCACCAGAGGCAAACACACGGTTGTTAGAGGTGCTCTCCTCGAGAAGCGCACTCCTTATTGGCTCTCACCATGCCCTTCTCTCTTGGACTCAGCCTAGCAGTATGGCTTCCTCTATCTATGAAGGATAAAAGGAGGTCGTGGTCTTCAGCAGGTCAGTTCCTGCCTCAGGCAGGATTTAAGTCTGGAGATGGAAATTACCGCTTGTTTCTTCTATTCCCAAGACCTCTCAGCCTGTTTATACGTAACAGAGAATATAATAACAGAATTAAACATAGATCCATGACTATTGATTAATCATCTTTTTGTGCATCTATGATATTTAGGTACCCTGAGTAATAAAAATAACAAAAATAGATGGTTTTAAATATCATCTTACTCAGACCTGTGGATAAAGAGGCATGTATGATATACTTTATTTTGGTAGGAATGGGAGGCTTTAGGATGATTGGGAACATCTTCCCAGAAGAAATAACTTCAGTGTTAGAGATTTAGGAGGAATGGGAATGAGGCTACAGCGAAATGTTGTCAGGAAAGAAAAAGAGAAAGCACCGTAAGAAAAAAATAATAGACTGAACACGGCCATCAGCCAGAGAGGCTCAAGGTCACTGCAGGGAAGTGTGGGTATTTCAGGAGCACACATCAGAATATAAATGGAAAGGAGGTTGAGAAAGAGAGGGAGAAGCGAGAGAGGGAAAGGGGGAACCATATTCTGGGTACGACTGGGAACAGGGAGGGCAGCCCTGAGTCAAGACGGCTGCAGAAGTGCAGGCCCAGTTGACCTGCACCATTCTCAGAAAGTGTGATAAATCTAAAGATAAAAGATAAAACTATGAAAGTTCCCCAGAGCACTAAGAAAAAAAAGTGACTCTGATTTAGGCAAAGGTTTTAAAAGTAAAACACGTAACAGACAGAGCATAATATAAATCATGATAAATTAAAATTCATCTAATTAGAATATTTGGCCTTCAACATATATTGCTTAGAAAAAGCTCAGATGGAAGAAACAATCTTCCAAAGTCAGCATCTCAGGAAGATTTTTTCTCTAAACCACACCTTTAAAACAATCCCATAAGAAAATGACTTTATTTCTTTAAGTGAATGAAATATTTGAACCAAGAGCTGGTATGCTTGTCAATGAGCAGACAAGAATATACTCAGTATCATCCGTCAGTAGAAACATCCAATTAAGCCCCCATTAAACATCACTATCCTCTCCCTGGAATAGCTAGGACAAAAAAGCCTCACGATATTTCAGGTTGGCGAGACGGTGGTACACTGATCTCTCGCATACACTATTGGCAGGATTGCAAAATGGGCTAAGCATTGTGGAAAATGTTCTGGTTATCAACTCTTACCATGCCACACAGAAATCCTCCTCAAATATGTACACAAAGGAAATAAAATCACACGTCTGCATAACATTCTGTGTGCGACCATTTTGTAACTGTTAAGCTATAAATAATCCAAATATCCATCACACAGTAAACTAGTACTTAGATAAATGTATTATGTATGACACATATCATAACACACACACATACACACACACACACAAACACATTGGAATACAACTCAAAATAAAAAAATTAACATTGCATACACCAACATAGAATAGAATCTTAAAACCTGTTCAGTAACTGAAAAAAGACAGAAATAAACAACTCCATAATTGTATGAATCCAGTTAAATGAAATACATGGGGAAAAAACCCAAAAATGACAGCCACAATTACCTGAGGCTTGAAGTAGGAAGAGATCACCAAAGGCAAAGGGACATGACATCAATTTTAGGGTGGCAAAATATTCTAATCTTGAGTCTAATGAAAACAATTGCATCCATTTTGTGTGGCCTTTACTTCAGGTTCTGTTTCCTGGGTCCTGCCCTAACTTCCCTGTAAGTATAAGGTGAAATAAACTGTTTCCTCCCCGAGTTGGTTTTGGTCAGTGTCTTATCAAAGCCACACAAAGCACACTAAGACACTTGCTGATTTTGTTTAGTGCTGCCTATACGCGCATGGGTGTGGCACAGTCTATTGGAGCATGGGTGGTCTCTCAGGGCACACATACCTATTTCGACGTGTTAATTTTATAGCCCAATACTTTTCTGAATGTGTTTGTCAGAGTTAGGGAATTTCTAGTGGTGTCTTTGGGGTCTTTTGTTTATAGAATCACGTCATCTGAAAATAGAGACACGTTGACTTCTTGTTTTCCTGTTGGCATTCCATTTATTTCCTTCTTTTGTCTTACTGCTGGGATGAGGCTGCAAGTACCATGTAGACCAGCAGAGAATTGGCATCCTTCTTGTTCCTGATTTTAGTGCAAGTGTTTCAAGTTATTCTTGAAGAATTTAACATGATTTTGGCCGTGGGTCTGTTGTATGTTGCCTTTACTATGTTGAGATATGTCTCCTATATCCCTAAATTCTCTAGGACTTTTATTGTGAAAGGGTGCTAGGTTTTTGTCAAAGATTAGCTATCACATATCTGTTACTTGATTAAGATATACAAATCATTCTGCTTCTGACCTTGTTATTAATGCAACGGAATTATCTCTGTGTCAGAGTTGGACTTCCATATGTTGACAGATAATTCATTATGTCATTCTCTCCCTCAAATGTTGATTGAGTTCTATTTATGCTTAAGACTCAGTGTTAGCACTGGGTGAAATACACAGAGACAGCACATATTTTTCTATTTTTTAAAAGCATCTCATTTATCTCAGGTCCAGGCACAACAAAATTAACAGATGAAGAAGACGTAAACTCAGGGAAGAAGAAGGCAGTGAAAGGGAGGGGTGAAGACTCTGTGTCAGCCACGTAATGTGCTTGTACCTGGCAATGAATTAATAAGGGCTTGCTTTTCACTCTTCACCGTTTCCTGCAGAAATCAGACAACTGGAGCTGGTGTTCTTCAACACAAGAGTGGTGCATGGATGCTTGCTGCAAGTTTTGCCACTGCCTCACTGTTCTGGACGTCTTAGGGATTCTATTGCGATGAAGCACCATGACCGAAGAACAGCAAGGAAATGGACTATGTGGCTTACACTTCCGCAGCCCTTTTCATCATCAAAAGAAGTCAGGGCAGGAACTTAAACAAGGCAGGAACCTGATTCAGAGGCCATGGTACAGTGCTGTTTGCCAGCTTGCTCATCATGGCTTGCTCAGTCTACTTTCTAATAGAAGCCAGAACCACCAGCTCAGAGATGGCATCACCCACAATGGACTGGACCTTCCCCTATCAATCACTAATTAAGAAAATGTCTTGTAGGTCTGCCTACAACCTGATCTTGTGGAGAAATTTTCTTAATTGAACTTCCTGCCTCTCGGATGATTTTCGATTATGTCAAGTTGACATAAAACTCTCCAGCACATTGGGGTTGCTGCTTGCTTTGCTGCGGTCTTATGCTTGCTTAAAAAGGGACACCTTCTTGAAAGAAAAGGTACCTGAGTCTTGTCTTTGCATAGCCTCCTTCTTTTTTACGTGTTTAGAAGTAGAAAAACCGGGTTATGCTTGGGCTGGAATTGGGAGGCTAACCTGGAACCTTGCATTGACTATGTTACTCATGTGGTTTCTGAATTCAAATAATGTGGGCCCTAATATGGACTGATAACCCAGTTTTACTTTGAGCAATAACAAAGATATTATTGAGAAAGGAAGAGAGGGTTAGGGTGGGAATGAATGCTAATGTGAAAGGGTGTCTCTGAAGAGAGTGTAGCTTTTAGAGGAGTAGACTCAGAGCAAATGATACCCAGAAGATCCTGAGTGACTAAACCCCTCCTTCTCTACTCTAGAGTCAGAGAAAATAGAAAATAAGTCTGACCTCAGACTCCTCACAAAAATTAGTCTAGAAAAACCAAAGCTAACTGAAAATCTACTATGCATAGGCCTAATGCAGCGAGACAGTGGTCTAAATATATATTGTTTTCTCTTTTCTAGGCTAGAGATTTGAACCCTAAATATCATTGTTTTAACATGATTGTCAAATTGCTGATTTGTAAACTGAATTGGGATCACAGCCCACTGATAGATATAATGTCATGTGATTTTAAAAAAAGCAGTATTAGGCTATATTGAGAGATTATTTTATGTAAAAATTTTAAGTTCTTGGATTCTCAAAAAAAATCCACAAATATAGCAGCACCAAGTCTGTGTTGTTGCATGGTTCAGTGGTCCCATGCTCACTGGTCTCTCCTTATCAAGGGGACAAACATTCTCTTGTCATGACCCATCCCAAATATTCTCTAGTCTATTTACTACCCCCTTGCTCATTTCAGGAACTTGCTAGACTTCTCTTGGTATTTGAGTTTGTGAGCTACACGCTAACAAAGAAATACAAAGTCACTGGTTGTAGAGAAAAAGAAAAGTGATAGTGATAGTTCAGGAAGAACTCAGTAAATCCTAGTGGACAAATTGCCTTTACCCTAAACCATAAGAGGAGCATTCTGCACACCTATGCTGCATGAGAGATACAAACCTAGCTTTGTTTGCTAGTGTGGCCCAGCCTTTGGCAGGACACCGAATGGTCCTCTTCTCCGAGTCTGGGGCTATGCCGTCTTAGAGAAGGTTTGGCCCCTTGTGTTTAGCTTTTGGCAAGTAGGATGGGGTCAGAAGAACAGGAGTGCTCACTGTTGTCTTCTCTCTGCAGTCCTCAGCACTGAAGAATCTCTTCCGTTCTTGACACATCTAGTACGTCGTCTGTATTCCAACAGGTTTCCTTCTCTAGTTGTGTAGTTAGAGGGAGTGGCTAGCCCACGGAGCTTAGTTTAGGACTCAGCTGCAGAATTTATACGGACTGGATTAATTTTCTTAGTTTTTACTCAAAATGTCTTCTTACTCCCGTCTAACTTTTCTTCCTGCTTAAACTTTGACTTTGAAAGAACAAAGGGCTCACTACTGCCCTTTCAAGTTTTTTTCTTCTTCTTTTTCTATGTGACCAGGCTTTACAAAAGGCTATTTTATTCTAAGAAATTAGGTTTCTGGTTATCGGGAGCCCTAAATAGACATGAATTACAAGAACGTCCTTTGAAAGCCCCATGCAGCCCTTGTTTCATTAAATTCCATGGAGCAACCTTAATTTAGTGGAACACTGGATAGGCTGTTCTTTTAACCTATTATCACTTTGGCCAGGCCCATAAACCATATTCATGGATGATTCCATCAAGAAGGACAACAGTGGGATTAATATTATTTCAGGACACAGTAAATGCCACAATGATGAAGCTGTTTAAGATCTGGTGCTCACGGTGTCACGCTGAATGCATTGACATTTACTCTGCTATCACTTCATTTCCAATATTCCTTCCAAATCAGCCGATGCTAATGCTCCGGTATGTGTGCGGAATACAATGTGGGTGGGGGTTGGGAGACTGGAGAGAGATTGTGCAAGTCCTTTGCTTTCCTTTTGGTATTCAGCACGGGCCACTGTACTTGGATAGTGTTTTAAATGCACTATATGCACTATAGTCAGTTATTAGGACTACAGGCTCCCAGAAACTGGACTTTTTCCTAGAGCTGGATCAAAATTGGTCATTGAATCCTTAATTGTGATAGAATGCTTGTTGCTGTTTTTCTTATGATATGAACTGAAAACTCATCACTTGGTATTCTTAGCATGTTGGAATCAAATTGAGCACTTGGGAAATGGTTATGTCTACAATGGCAGATAACTTAGAAAGCTTGTGTGTGTTACTTCCTGGATCTCCTTATGCTTAAACTTGATACCTTTGACAACTATAAAGACACAAAGGTACAGAGTATCTGCAAATCTATGGGCAGTTTTGGGGAATATCTCTTAAACAGGTAGCAAAGATGTCATCTATAATGCCATTACTAATTGTACTGTGAGTTCTCTCCTCCCTTCCGTTCCTCTCCCTTCCCATCTCTCTATGCTAAGAGTGCTGGAAACTAAAGGACTTTGCACATGCTGGATAAACCCCCCTTTTGATTTTGAAGGAGATTCTTGCAGGTGAAAAAAAGTCGACAGCTGTCTGATTCACGGCTCTCAAGTTTTAGTGTGCTTGCCAATCTCCCAAAATGCTAGCTAGTTCCAGGAACTATATAGTCTTGGAGTTCCCAAACCTGTAATCTGGCATCAAGACAGAAGATCTGTATATCACCTCACTGTATAGACAGGAGCAATCAAAAAGGGCTTTATGAGAAAAGTGAGTGTTAATCAAAAGCTAGGAGTGGGAGAGCTTGAAGGAGACAGGATTGAACAGCATCAAGGGCCATGAGGAAGTTAACTAAAGTCTGAAAAGTTGACATTGAATTATCAATAAGTACACCACTAGCATTTTAGACAAATGTTTGTGGAAGAAGAAGCAGAATGTGATGCTTTGGGCAATACAAGGTACCATGTAGATTATTAGATCAACACAGATATAAACAATGTAAAGCAATAAAAGAAAGTATTGTGTCCTTCCAAGTTCCAAAGGTTCTCTGAAGAGGTGTGCAGAGGACCTGGCTCAATGACTGTTCTACATGGCTGTCTGTCTATTCTCTGCTGCAGTTTGAAAAGCTTCATTGATTTTAAATAGACAAAGCCCACAGGAAGCCATGCCACAGGATCCATCTTCCATCCCTTCCTCAGTTTCACAGCTGATCTTGTTTAGGGCATTTTGAAGGATTTGCTGGTTCTGTGATGGCTGAAGCACTGCCTGCAGATGTCACTGGCTCAGTAGGCCCCCTGCACAGACCAGGAAGCTAAGTAAGAGTGTTATGCCCAGTCCGTGGGGACCTCAAAAGACCACCAGGGAGACCGACTCACCAAAATGCAAAAGCAAGGTTTATTGTGTGCACAATACAAGCCGGCAGGGACCTCATAAGCACAGTAGCAGCAGCAGCAGCAAGAGGAGCTACCCTGCCCTTCTAGAGGGCACTATTTAAAGGCAAAATCCAGAAAAGTTACATTAGCCGTATGTGTGCTGGCAGGTGATCCTATCTACAGTGGTTGGAACATTAGGAATTTCCTTCGGATAGTCTGTTCCTGGGTGGTGCCTGGGTGGTCTCAGTTTGTGGTCTTTATTGAATCAGGTATTGTCTCAGGGTAAACTACTGAGACTCAGGCCTCTATTGAGCTTGTCATGGCTGGGTTCTACAAGAATGGAGAAGCCAATGGCTTTAATTGAATGCTGAACTGAAGGTGGCTCATGTGACCTGCATCTTGCTCATTGCATTGTGTTACCTGAGCTGAAGAATTATACTTGTTGGTGTGATATAGATAGTATGTACTCTCTCTGTGTGTGTGTATGTGTGTGTGTGTGTGTGTGTGAAAACTGACCATTTTTAGAGTTAAGTTAGAGGCATAAAGCACATCCATTATTCCATCCAATAATCAGCAACATAATCCAACTTCAGATGGTTTTCATTTTGCCCAGACAGAAAGACTATGCTTGTAAGAACTTATTCTGTGTTCTGCCTCCTTTTGGTTCTTGATAATGCCCACACTTTTTAGTGTGAATATCTCTATGAATTTGTCAACTCCCTGTTTCTTCTATCAGTGGGATTATACAGTATTTCCTTTTTTTATTCTTGAGTTAGTAAAATGTCTTCAAGTTTCATCTATAGTTTGGTACATGACAAGATTTACTTTTGGTATCAGAGAATACTTCATTGTATGAACACACCCTTTGTTGATCTACTCATCTGCCCATGAGCATTTGGGTTGTTTTCTGTTTTCTGGCTCTTATCAATGCTGATAAGAATGCTGGTGTATAGGGCTAATGTTCTGTTTGAAGCCCCGCTTTCAATTACTGCACAATGTACCAAGAAGTGAGTAGATGGCTGAATCTTCTGATAATCATGTCTGGAACTTTTTGTGGACGTACCAAACTGCTCACATTTTTACTATTATTATTTTCTAGTGCATTGAACATTAGAGATGCAGTGGTATTGAGAGAAAAATCCATGAACTAGGGCCCTCACAGTGGTGGAAAAAGAATAGTGTAAGTATGGATTGTCACAGAGAAATCTAAGAATGATGCAGGGCAATGGACACATACTATAAGCATCCATAGCAATTTCATGCTAACTCCAGTGGAGTCGAAAAGCTTTGTATTGGGCATGGACTTGAAGAAGCAGGAAGAACGAATGGCTAGGAAGACACCAAGCTTGAGAATGACACGTGCTGAAAACAGGAATAGAAAGCCTACAGAGAGGAAGCCTGCAGATAACCTCTATAGACCAGATCCCTGGGAGTCCAACCTCCAATGCCAGGAGAAAAGGCAGGTCACAGAAAGCCAGCAGTTTAATGCTGGGAGTCACTAGCAGACGAGACATCCATTATGCATTCCACAAAAAGGACACTCGGCAGGCAGGTACACACTTGCACATTTGCACCGCACAGGGCAGGCAGGCACATACTTGCGCACTTAGACTGTACAGACTGGCACACAGGCCACAGGAAGGCATGCAGGGCTGCACACAGGCATCTGGCAAAGGTGAAGGCTTTAGACCCAAAGACCCTATTTGTACAAAAACCTACACAAAAGTGACATTCTGACCAAACAGTATGTAATTGATTATATCGTTGTTTGCTTTTGAGTTTTCTGTACTTCCTGTGTCAGTCATGTTGTGTTGACCCATAGCTGCCCAGCGATACAGCATTAACCATCTTGGCCCGTACTAGACACCATATCATCACCATGTTGTCTAAGCATAACTGGCTCTTTGATCTTATGTTCCCTGTGTTTATCCTATGATCCTTTGTTCAGGCTGCTGTGTCTAAACATGGGTCCTACAAATTCAGCACTCTCACATGGGGGAACTTGGAAAAAGTCTGGTTCATAAGGTAGAAATCTTAGTTTCAATTTCTGTCTCTGTCTCTCTCATTCTTTCTGTACTTTATTCTGAGACAGGATTTGCTGTATGTAGCCTAGCTTGACCTTGAACTAATGATCCTTTGGTGCGGGAGAATTGTCTGTATTCTGTCAATCATGTTTTAAATAAACGCTGACTGGCCAGGCAGGAAGTATAGGCGGGAAAACCAGACAGGAAGTAGAGGTGATGCAATGAGAACAGGAGAATTCTGGGAAGGAGGAAGCTGATTCCTCCCACTCTTGCCCAGACCATGGAAGAAACAAGATGTAATCTGCCCGACTGAGTAAGGTACTGAGGCATTTTGCTAGCATAGATAAGAACAATGGGTTAATATAAGCTACAAGAGCTAATAAGAAGACTGAGCTAATGGACAATTCAGTTTTATAAATTATGGAGACCTTTGTGTGATTTTTTTTGGGCTAAACAGCTGTGGGAACCGGGCAGGACAGAAAACCCCAACAAGCCAGCCCTTCATGTTACAATCCTTCTGCCTCACTCAGACTCCCAAATGCTGGGATTATAGATGCATGCCAGCACGCCCAGAAATCTCTTTAAAAAAACGTGTGTGTGTGTGTGTGTGTTTTATCTAACTTTCTTTTTATTTATTCACTGTGTCTTTCATATCATAAATCCTGTTCCCACCCATCTCCCCACCCTAAATAAAACAAAATAAAATTTAAGAGGAAAAAAAGGAACAAAAAAAAAAAAGGAGGAAGGAAAAAACTCTCATCATGGAAGCTTCAGTGTGACTCGGTGAATCACACAGTAAACCCCTTTACATTTTACATGCAGGTGTTTGTCATAGAGAGTCACTGGTGTGGGGTCCTGGACCCCTGGCCTCTGCATACTACCGACACTGGGCCCTTACTGGTACTCTTCCTGGACACCCCGTTCCTGCCTTGTGTTGTAGGGATCCTGCAGCCCTGGCTCCACAGAACCCACCTCTCCCTGTCCCCGTGCTCCAGCAGATCACAGATGGTATGGTTGTTGGGGTGGGTCAATATATAATCCTGGTTCTGGGTCCGGGCAGTTGCAGGGTTCCTCAACCTGCCAGCTTCCCTCACCTCCCTGTCTTTGCCACCAGAGTGAGTTCTCCAGCAAGAAACAGGGCCAGTTTTCCCTTTCTCAGGGTTGGCTCTCCCACACCTATACTGCAGGGCCAGCTCTACCGTGTTGCCAGGGAGAGGTGTAGGAGCCACATCAGCTGCAGCTGATGATGGACAGGGACAGCTCTTGCCCCTTATGACCTCAGGGCCAGCCTTCCACCTGCCTCAGGAGATGATGGACTGGGGGAGGGGGCATCTCTGCACTACCCATGCCGCTTCATGATGACTGAGTAGTGAGGACAGCACCCCCGTGCTCACAATATCAGGGCTGGTCACCCACATCTCTGCCAACAAGGTCAGTTCTACTATGATGCCCAGGCGAGGTGCAGGGTGGACTTTCCCGAGTATTGCAGTTGGTAAGGGGGAGGGGCGTTGCCTCACCCACCACAGGTGCCAGGGTCAAGGGGGAGGGCATCTTTCCCTCACTCTCACTGCAGGCAGACAAGGGGTGGTGTGACTAGATATCCTACTCTCGTACCCTCAGGGCTATCCCACTCTCTCACCCTCAGGGCTATCTCACTCTCGCTCCCTCAGGGCTATCCCACTCTCTCACCCTCAGGGATATCTCACCCTCACACCCTCAGGGCTATCTCACCCACACCTCTGCCCACAGGGCCCCCTCTACTGTGTGGCCCAGGCAAGGAGCAGGGCCCACTTTCCTGAGTCCTGCGGCTGGTAAGAGGGGGTCAGTTTGTTTGTCTGTTGCAGCTGGTGAGGGGTGAGGAGTAAGGGGGCATCTCTCCCCCACTGTGGAGGGCCAACAATGTCTGTTTTACCTTGTCTGGAGACCAGAGAGTCTGAGGTTGTTTAGAGTTGTTGACAACACATGTGGCTATACTCCCCGACCTAAGGTGCGGTACTTGGTGTTTTAGACATAAAATGGCCCGTACAGGTAGATCTACTCTACTCTGATCAAAGGTCAGAAAATTTAAGCACACTTTTGTTCTATTATTATTATTATTATTATTAGAATCAGGATGTTTGACCTAGGGAGTAGCTGCCTTCAGGATACTTTGTCTAGGGTGGGTTCATTACCTAAACAACAGAATGCTTTTTTTCATAAATTAATGACTTGATATCTCAGAGTATAAAAGCAAGTAACTGTTCTAGCTGTCCTTTGTACCGTGTTAAAGCAGTCCTTTGCCTTCCTCCCTTTTGTATTGGGTATGAAAGTGTATGGAAAAATGAACACAGACGAACTCAGGACACAGAACTCAAAACTCAGTACATATGAGTGGCCCTCCGGATACTATCTTACGTCTCTGTGACTTTTTCTTATCTCTGTCCCTCCTACCTAACACTTCTAATCCCCAGGCCACTACCCTGAAATGTACGAACCTGCTGTGGCAGAAGTCACCCCAAAAAGGTGGCACTTAGGACTCATGACAGATAACGCACCTACGTTTGGCCAGTGGTGGTGGGAGGGGGGAGACGACACGTGATGGACACTGCACATAAATGAGACACCGCAGGTGTAAGAATAAAATGTGAATGCTCGTATAAATATAAAAAAATTAATATAAAGGGGCAGTGATTGCATCAGGAGTAAAGCCGTAAATATTTGTGAACATGGAGCAAGAAATTAGTATTCAACTGTCTGTACAGTTGCTTGGATGTATTTTGATAATCAGAGGAATTGGGGTGGAACAGAAACAAGTGCAGAGATTTTTAGAGTTTGTAGATTGCGTAAACAATATCCTCCCTCACCTCGCTGGTGACGTACTGGCTGAGGCCTTTGGGCTGCTCCTGGACTTGGAGCCGCCGAAGTACGGCCCAGCCTTTAGCCCAGACAAGCGTTGGTGCTGTGGTTACAGAGCCCAGCCGGAGTCAGAGCAGCCTGCCTACACTACCTTGCTGCCCCAATGAGGTGAAGGGCCCATTCTCCCAAGTGCTGCACCGAGTGAGGTGTTGGGTCAGGTCCCCCACCTGCCGCAGGTGGTGAGGGGTAAGGCGAGCAGGGCTTTTTTCCCCTCCCCCACAGCACATGAGATGGGCGTGACCTGCTCCCCCATTCTCGCAACCTCAGGGCCCTTTTATCCACATCCCGTCCAGGTGGTGTTGCTAACAGGGTCAGCTCTATTGTGCTGCCCAGGTGATGTGCAGGTTTCTTTCTTCGGAGTGCCTCAGCCTGTGCGGAGCAGAACCAGTTCAGTTCTTTGTGTTGTAGCCAGTGGTGGATGGGGTCCCGTCTGAGCAGCCCTATCCTCTCTGTCATTGGTGGTACCAGGAGCCAGGGATAGCGACAGAACTGTGGCTGCATCATAGCCAGGGACTCAGACATGGGCCCCAGCAGAAGACCAGACCCAGACATCATCACAACCCTGAGTGGCAATGAAGCCCCCCACCTCAGCCCGCTCCTCATCTCTTTCATCTCTTCAGATATGCCTCGTTTCACGGGACACAAATCAAATCCTGTCTCTCTCTCTCTGCCGTATCACACCATCCATACGTTTGCTCACAGTAGTAGTGCCCTTTGGCGTGATGCCACAAAGTGCAGGGTGGGGCAGCGTTTTCCCTTTTGAACCCGAGGGCGGACTACCCTTAGGACCCACTGTCTGTGGATCTCCTTGTTCCCATTAGATTGTCATGGTCCTGGGCAAGACCATGGTTTCCTATCACTAAGAAGTCACATTTGCCTGCTGCGCAGACTTTTGGTTGGTGCGAAGGTGTTCCTGGAGTCGCCTCTCAAGCCTGGGCTGCGACCTATTTGTGTGTGTATTCTTATGTGGAAAAGAATACCCTTAACTATCTTCTTTGATGTGAGTGCTTTATGAGCACTGACATCATAAGTCCTTGAAAGTATGTATATGAATATAAAGTATACACTAATAACCCATTAACGTGCAGCTTGGAGAAAAACTGTGAAATATTAAGGCAGAGTTCGTTTTCCAAAAACAGAGACTGCTGTATGTCTGATACCAGATGACATTTCCTAACAAGAGGAGACGTTGGAAGTCAATTCTCTTTTTAAGTTTGTTCGGCAGCCGCATCAAGTGAGAAGATTATGTGGATGTATGATTCGTATATATGTACGTCTGCACGCAGATTCCCGTGCACACTCCAGTGTGAACCAGGTCACAACCAGACAGCAGCAGCTCATGAATAGCAAATGACATTTCTTGCAGGAGACAGTTTGCCAAGGTAGAAATTCGGAGTGAGGGAGTCTCTGAGGCTGCTGGGATGTAAGACAAGCGTCAGAGCTTTCTAGGGGAGGCAGGTGTCTGGGAATGATGTCAGTTCTTCCTACTCAGAGTCTGTCGACCTGGTGTGGGTGTGAAGCAGGTGTCAGCTGTGCACTAACTCCCTGGACTGCAAGGGAAGGTGAGTCATTCTTGACTGTGCCCCTTGCAGGCCCAGGTCTGGGACAGAGTCTCAGCCTGGTGACCCCCCCCCCCCCCCCCCCCCCCCCCCCGCTTCTCCCTTCTCAGGAAGGATGAGTCAGGGGAGAGTCTCTCCTTTCCCTCTGTGACTTGTTTGCCCACACTCTCCCTACACAGTGTGGTGCATGCTCAGAGGGGCTGGTGGGTCGCAGGAGCAAGGGTGCTTTGTAGGGATGCCTGTGTCTTTTACTCCAGGGACTACCTGTGGTTTTCACTTGCTTTTAAAACAAGATATCTGACCAGGGAGCTATGGGTCTTACCCCTGGCTGCCTCTGCAGCCAAAGATAAACAAAAGAAGGGAACACCTGGAGTCAGACATTCTGTTTACTAAACAAAACGGACAAGTTCTCACTGCTGGGTGAGGAAGTACTGTGGCTTCCAATCCCCCAGAGCTCACTGGGATCCATTTTATTGAGCTTGGTAATGACTGGCATGCTGGAACAGCTGGGTAGTTCCTATTAGCTCTAAGAGACTCGGGAGGGCAGTTTTTCTTGAGAAAAATTATGTTTTTCATTTAGACCAACAACAGCCTGGTGGTCTCAGCATACTTCCCTATAATTTTAATGAGTAGGAAGATCATAGCCAGACTGTTCTTCAAATATTAGGGTGGCTGGAGCTGGCAAGGAAAGTCGTAAGACCTCGTTAAATAAAAGTTTTCATATAATTTCTTCTGGAGTTTACTTATGTGTAATGAAATATCTTTGTTCTAAGAAGGTATTAATGGTTTTTAACCGAGTTACCTTATTTTTTTTTTTGAAATATTTAGGACTTTGCCTACTGCAATTGCTTATGCCTTGCACGATAAGAAACTGATGAAAAATCCCACTACATTCCTGTCTTCACTTCAGGTGGGAGGTGTTATCTGTTCTGTTCCCTATTTCTCATCTTCTTTCTACTCCTTTTGACTGGGGCAGGATTAAATCAGTTCCCTTCTGCCCCTTTTGTGGCCAGGAGCCAAGAGCAAGAGTATATCTGGACACTTCCTTCTCTATGCTTGCATAAGAAAGCATGTAGTATTAGCATGAGAAAGCTAACACCCTGAGATGGCCAGACCTGGGAGGTCTACACAGGTTAACAGGGACTGGCACCAAGTCTGGGAGATGCCCGCTGTCTCTGGCGATCCCAGATGAGCCTAGGCCTGCATTGTTGTTGCCTTTGACTAGAAACCAGCATAGCAGCCAAGCTAGGTGGATGGACTGAGCAACTGGAAAGCTCTAAATGTTGGTGCTGAGGAAGCAGGATCTACAGGGTCCTAGTGTCTGTCCCCTTTGCCTCATGACTCGTCCTACTTCCCCTAAGCCTCATTTTTCCATCTTTTTCCTGGTCTATAAGTTTCGGCACTCTGCCACCCTGGGGAGAGGGGAAAAGTTCTCTGTCTGCTTTCTTTCTTTGCATAACTCCTCCTTAAGGATGAGGGCAAGAAAGAGCACTATGGCTGGGGGACACACACACACACACACACACACACACACACACGCACACACACGGAGGGGGGGAGGCTCAGGATGGCATAGCCATCCACTCTGGGTCCCACACCCGGAGACCTTCCCATGCTGCTGGCTGCTTATTGCTTTTTTTTCTTCCTTTCACCTGCTCAGATCCTTCCATGAGAAAATCAACTTATAGCAGCTTCCAAATTCTTGGGGTCCACATTCTAAGTTCAAGCTCTTGCCTCCTAGTCCCTCAAGTCTGCCAGTCTCTTGTATAACTGGCCTTGTACAAGGTCCCTAGGCTACCTTTCTTGGGGATAATAGTGGGACATGCAATGCCTTCTTTCCTTGGGTTGTTTGCCCGTGTGTCCAAGGCTGATGCCATATGGTATGACATACATGACATTAAGTTGACCTCCCCTTCTCTCTTTGGCTGTTGAGACTGCTTCCCCCTCACTTCCGTCATTCCCTTTAAGCCAGAAAGAACTCTGCTCAAACTTAGGGGCAGGGGTGAGAACAAACAAAGCCTAGCAGGGTTTGGCTCGTGTGCTTCTGACTAACATGGAGGGCACCAGCCCAGCCCTGGGCCAGGTGTGCTTTGCTCCCCGCTGTTGCTGGCCTGCTTGCAATGTCTCCAGACAGCTGCGTTTGTGAGTAGAAGTGCCACCCAGACTGCAAAGACTTCACATTGCTGCCCTTCTTATCAGCTCGGTTTCTGAGGGGCTTGGACATTCTGTCAGCACAGGGGGTCACAGATCTGTCTGGCCTCAGCCTGCACGTTCTTCAAGTTGAGCAGTGATGACACAGGACGCTTGCCCAGTCCTGCTTTCCCCATGTGCCCCCAAAGCAAGAGCAGCACCCATGAATATTGGAGTGCTTCTTGGCTTCCCCATTCCTCTTCCTTCCAATGACAGCGTATAAAGTTAAGAACGTAAGATCTTTAGGTTTCCTATCCATTGATCTTGGCAGATCCTATGAGGATCTATGAAAAGATCTTTCAACTCCCAAAGGGGTTATGGCTCACAGGCTGAGAACCACCGTTCTAGTTGATTCACACCAAAGTTAAGTCTGGAATCGAGCAGTATGCCATTACTGAGTCCTAGGCCTATTGATTTGCATCTTAGTTTGTTTGGCATGTTCCTACCACAGATTTATTTATAAGTAGCCAAAAAACAAAAACAAACAAACAAACAAAAAACAAAAAAAATTCAGATCATGGGGAGTAAAAGTTTCACCTTCCCTCAAGGTCATGATGAGTTGGGATAGCATAGATGTCAGGGCCATGTTGGCAAGTGTGACCCACCCTTTCCTTATGACTGCTAATGGGGGAGGGGAAGTACTGGGCTAATCAGAAGAAACTCTGGTCTGCGGACAGGGGAAACTAGATGTTCTCACACACCATTTTAGCCTTACAGGTACATAATTGCCCACAGTCCTTAAGAAATGCTGATACTTTTCTGCACTTGAGCATAGCCTGAACATAAATTAGAAGGTGGGAAACATGAACCCCAGTGGGAAGTGCTAATTTTAATGATATTTTAGAATTAGCACAGATGCAGCCACCCTCAGAGCAGGAAAAGGTGTCTCAGACTTCTTGCCCCCCTTACCCCAAGACCCAAGACTCCTGAACCCCCCACCCACACACACCAGTCTTCCCTCTGGAGTATGTTCTTCCCTCCTCTCTTTGCGGGAGGTAGGCATTGATTAGACAAGGAGAACCACTCAGACATGTATTTCCCTCCCTCCCTTTTTATTAAACAATATTTTAGATGGAAAGAAATTGAGCTTAGAAATTGTTTATGTAACCCAGACAAGTCCATTATAGTTTTTCAGGAGCTTAACCAGTCCTTTGATTTAACCAGAACATATGTAAGTGGAGACCATTCGTTTCCCGGCCGCCCAGACCTGAATAATAACACAGAAACTATATTAATTACAACATTGTTTGGCCAATAGCGTAGGCATACTTTTAGCTAACTCTTACATCTTAAATTAGCACATAACTGTTGTCTATGTTAGCCATGTGGATTGGTACCTTTTATCAGTGAGGCAGACATATGCAATGGTAGTTTTAGAATTTAGACACTCTAGACAGTTTTTTGAAACCACACTGAGATATTCCCTGTTAAAATTTGATTTTATGTGCATGATCCCATGCCTGGCAGAGGCCAGAAGAAGGTGTTGTATCATCTGGAATTGAAGTTACAGGGATGTGAGTTTTCAAGTGGGTACTAAGAAACAAAAGGAATTAAAGGAAAGATTAAGCCGTGAAGGAAACCATCAATGACAGAAAGCAAATGTAACTGAAGGAGGAGGCCAGGTTCCAAACTCATCAAGCAGCAGAACTTGGCAGCTTCATCCATGTATGATTCTGGAATTAGAGTCAAGAATATAAGGAAGGGGTTGTGAAATCTTCTTCCCCAACCAGGGAAAGCTGCTGAGACTAGGGATGTGTCCGGGGTGTCCCTGCATGGAGGCCCAGAGAGGCCATTGTGTGAACTTGTGAGGATAAAGGCTGAATTGTGTTGGAGACTTCAAGATGTCACAGATGCCAGAGCCATAGGCTACCTGCAAAGGAGAGCTGCTAAGAGGGTGTGGAGGCAGCCTAAGAGAGACAAATATGTTGCAGTCAACAAAGCTGAAAGAAGTTGGAATTCTAAAGAGTGCTGTAATATAAGACATGGAAAGATAGAGTCTGGAGTTTGCCCTTCTGGTTTTCAGTCTTGCTTTGGTCCAGTACTTCTCAATATGTTCCCTTTCCTCTCTTTTGCAAGGGTAATATATATTCTGTGTCATTGTATGTTGGAAGTACTCAATTGCTTTTTAATTTTGATTTTGCAGGGTGTTATAGTTAAGAGAATGCTTTGGTTCTCAGAGACTTTGAACTTTGAACTTCTTAACAGTGTTGAGATTTTGATAGACAAAGTGACTTTTGAAATTGGTCTGAATGCTGTTTGGCATTATTATATGTTTTATGGGAAGTCCACCAGAGATGACCACTCGAATATACTTTATATCCAATTGAAGGTCTTTATTCTAGCCAGCTGGGACCACACCAGGTATTCAGTGACCTAATTGTGGCCCCGAGTATTCAGAACTTGGGTTCTTTAAAGACAGAAACCACGACTTGGCAACTTGCAGTCTCTGGAGGCTTTGCAAAAGAAAGCAGTTGGAAGCAATCAGTTTTAGGAGAAGCTAAGACTTGTGGTTAGCTGGAGGGGACGCTGTACAAACAAACAGTTTAACAGAAGCTAAGGTAAGTTAGCTAGAGCATCCTCACCTTTGGTGCCTAGAGTAGGATTGGATAATTTCCCATTGAGTTCTTCATGGAATCAAATTCTAGTTTAACCCGAGTGGCCTTAGTAGGAATATAAGAAGGAGGAAACTTTGTACTGTCTTGTATTGTCTTACCTGGCTACAGGTTTATGGGGGGCAGGGAGTGGAATGTGGTGGTTTGAAAAAGAATGGCCCCCATAGGCTCATATATTTGAATGCTTAGTTATCAGGAGTGGAACGGTTTGAACGGTTCAGATTTATAGTGGTTCTCAACATGAGGACCATGACCCTTTTGGGGGTTGCATATCATATATCCTGGATATAATATATTTACATTGCTATTCATAACAGTAGCAAAATTACAGTTATAAAGTAGCAACAAAATAGTTTCATGGTTGGTGGTCACCACAACATGAGGAACTGTATTAAAGGGTCGCAGCATTAGAAAGGTTGAGAACCCCTACTAAGCCTCATTACTCTCTCTTTCTCTGTCTGTGGACCACAATGTAGCTCTTAACTAATTCACCAGTATTATGCCTGCCATGTCTGTCAGCATGACCCCTCCATGATTACAATGAGACAACTTTCTGAAACTGTAAGCAAGTCCCCAATTAAACTCTTTCCTTTATAAGAGTTGTCATGGTCATGGTGTCTCTTCACAGCAATAGAACAATGACTAAGACAGTGGAGAATTTGACTTAATTCTCTTTTCAGAAAAATGCCTTGGGTGAGACTATTGATTGACAGAGTAGATTAGGGTAAAGCAGGTAAGAACAGACCTTTAAAACAACCAACAAAGAAAAACTGTAGCTCTTTTAGATTGAAAGTGACTTAAGCTTACAACTTTCCTTGGGCAGGGGCAAGTCTTCGAAGATAACGTGGGCCACTCCTTAGTGCCGGCGAGAGTACTCTTCATTCCTCACTGATGACAAGGTAAATATAGATCCTGAGAGGTGTTTAGAAGCACTTAAATCTACTTGACATTTTTCTTATATACTAGTATATGATTAGTGAATTGTCTCATTGAAGAGGTTCAGATTTTTTTTTTGGGTGTTGGTGAGTCTGTGTGGCAAGTAAGTGTCATGTGATGTCGGCTGGGTGTGCGACATTCACAGTAGGTCCATTATTATTCTAAAGTGGATTAGAAATGAAGGAAAACAAGTAAACCCTTAGTGCCATGGCCTGTGTGGCTGGGTCCTGGAAACTTCCCTGGGAGAGATGGGAGTTGACGGCAGACAGACACAAGTAACTTAAAATGAAAAAGTGATTGGGTGGGCCTTGTTCCCGAATGGAGACGTATCAGCAACCTGGATAATCATCAGATTTAATACATATGGCGTGATGGAGAATGCAGGCTAGGCAGTCTTGGTAGGTGGGAACAATCTCGGAGTTTGGTTGTGAAGTCACTGGACTTAGGAAGATGTAGCGGATACTTTTTGCGTGTAGTGTTTTTAGCTAAAAGTCAGTAGTCCTCAGCATCCATACTTAGACCAGGGAAAAGTTTTGCTAGTTCTCTGAACCTGATCCAGGGAAGGCCTTGCATCCTTGACATGGCTACACTCATGTCATGAATGCCAGGTACACATGTGTCCCGTAGCTTGGATCATATCGGGGTACACGTGCTTCCCACATCATGGATCCTTATCATGCATGCTTTGAGGTGTGGCTTCTGACTTGTGGGTCATGCACAAATTCCAGGTGTGTTTAGCTGCCCTGTTCCTGGGTTCTTCTGGTACCTGTAGGAGACTTGGGATAGCTTAAGCCACAGCCACTAGAACCCTTTGTTTCTGGACACAAAACGATTCTCTGTGTGAGTGATAACATGAGTAAGATTGCAAGGTGCTTGTCTTCTCCTCTTTTTCTCCTTCTTCCCTTCTCCCTCTTCAAATTATTTTAAAGGTAGCATACAAAGTAATGGATTTCATCACTGCATCTTCATACACATGTCCACATGCATATACTTAGGGGCCATTCTTGGCACCTTTCTCTTTCTCTCTTGTGTTTTATTCTTGTCTCTGGCTGGTTGCCTTCCTTCCCTTTGCTTTCCTGTTGCATGCAGTCAACACCCTCTCCTATTTCCCAATTCCCTCCTTACACTCCATTTTTATCTTGCCCTTTCCTGCTCTGTCTTGCCTTTTCCAAACAGTGGAAACAGTGGGGAGAGATTCTTGGATTGAACATTGCCCTAATTATATTTGCCAAAGGAACTGAACTCACCCCATAGTTCAAATTGGAATTACCCTCCCAAATAAAAATGATGAAACTCCTCTTTCCCTCAGATATGATTTTCTTTCAAAGTTAAATACCTACTTGGCATAATCCAAATAAGTATGTCCTTAAAAATCAAGAACTACAATAGAAAGCATGTGTGGTTTGCACCTTACCTTCCCAAGCTCCTTAAGAGGAATCTTGTCTGAGTTAGAGCTTTCAGGCTTGTAGAGAGATGGGACACTGGAGAACAGTCCAGGAAGAGAGATGCCAGGCTCCACTTGAGCATCATGGGGAGGAGGTCTGAAACTTTAAGCCGAGAGCACTGGGATCATGGACCACCCCAAAGCCCCTCCAGCATAGGTAGAAAACTGCCCCCTCTCCTCAGTCTCTTCCCGTGTCCTTCATATTCACCCATTACCCAAAGTTCAGAAAATCAATCCCTGGGAAAGAAAGTTGAGAGGCTCTGCACACAGGGATACGGCGACCAAGGAGTACAGAGGAGAGACTAAAGCCTAGTTTTCTTGAATATCTGTCTATTGAACTGTGTTAGCACAATTCCTTCTGACTGTGTTTCGGAGCACCAGAAGCCCTAAGTCACCCTCAGAAGGAGGCCAGAGGGTTTCACTCTGGGAAACGAAACCATCTCAAGAGGGAGCCATCTAAGTGACCCAACTGCTCCCCTCCAGAGTCTTCTAATGATTATCTTACTTTGACCTTCAGTAGTCCACAAACCTGCCTTCCTGCAGCATCTTCTAATTAGCTTCCCAGTACTTAACAAATGGACAACGATCAAAACACATTAGGATCCGACGCCATAATGAATAAGTGTGCGGTTGGAGCCTAGTTAATGTCATCTTCATGCTGATGGGCCTGTAACTTCACACAAGTCTCCTACTCCGATTCTGGCCTGGCTCATGTGCCTTGAATCAGCCAGTGGGACAGAAGTTAATTGCATGGAAGCAGAGACTTGAAACAATGCCGTGGATTTCCGCTGCCACTCACATGCTCCGAGCTTGAGCTACCTTGTCGGACAAGCAGAGAATCATGTCGGGAGAACCACGTCCCCCTGACGAGGTGTAAGAATGTAATGTTAGAATCTAGCTGCTGCTCTGCAGCAGCTCCACACGTCCACAGGTCCCGACAGGTACCTCTGGAGACGTCTGAGTCCCTAGTTAACAGGCTTGCTAGTGCCAGAAACATGACATCCCATCTAGAAAGCAAGTTTTCATCAAAGGTGCTACATCCTGGTCCCCACTCCTTTGCCTGACTTCTGCCTGGGAGGCAGAGAGCCTGGCTGCAAGACCATGCTGTCAACTACCCCATTTTCAGTGTGTGAGTTTGCATCTATGCAGCTCTCAAACATTCTGACCCAAGCAACTTGGGGAAGAAAGAGTTGATTTAGTGTAAAACTGTCAGCTCATTGTCAGCAAAAGGTAGCCTAGGAGCTCAAGTCAGGAACCTGGAGGCAGGAACTAAAGCAGAGGCCATGGAGGAGTCCTGTTTATTCTTTGCTCTCTTACATGACGTAGGACCACCTGCCCAAGGGTGGCATACTGTCTTTCATGGACTGGGTCCTCCCCAGCAATCATTAATCAAGAAAATGTCAGACAGACATGCCCCTGGCTAATCTGATGGGGGCAATTTCTTAGTTGAGGTTTCCTCTTTTGGGGGGGGGACTCCTAATCTGTGTCAATTTGACAAATCTAAGCAACACAGCCAGAGGCCTACAAGAAGGGGTGATGTTTTCATGTTATGTTGTGGATATGGTGTAACATGCACTAGTATACTGTGGCGCACTGCTTGACCAGCAAGCAAGAATGACCACGAAATCGAGGATTCTTCTCTGATCACATTTTATTGGAGCCTCTCGGTTGAAGGGAGAGCAGGAGCGAAAGAGAGAAGGAGAAGAGAGAGAGAGAAAAGACAGAGAGAGGGAGAGCAGGCAAGAGAGAGAAAGCGAAAGAGAGAAAAGCCCAAGCGGCAGCTGCTTTTCTAGGGTGGAGAGGCTCGGAAATGTCCTGATTGGTGAATACCATTCCGCTGAGGCCCGGGGCTTCGGGCTAGGGAACAAGGCTCAGTTATGCAAATGCAGACCAAGGGTGAGCGGCAACTTCAAAAGGATTTGTTTACCTCCAAGCTGCAGGACCACCAGCACCATAATGGCGATGTCCTTACAGTATACCATTGCACAGTGTGGCACGCTGAGAACAGAACCAGGGTAGCTATCAGATGATGAGAACAGACTCAAGGCAAATAATGGTCTTGGGTCATGAAAAGGTATATAAAGCTAATTGTTATTCTTATTTGAAATCTGTCAGTTTTTTCTTCTGTGTTTTGGTTTTGGGTGGTGAATAAACGTTTAATTCTGTATTTAATAGTGAAAATGTTATTACTTTGGGACACTTTAAGAACTAACCACGCCCACCCCAGCCACTTCTGACCTCCCCTCCCCCCCCCGCCATCTTCTCTCGTGTGTGAGTGTGTGTTTGTTTCGTGTCGTATGTACGTGTGTCTTTGTTCTCTCTATGTTTGTCTATATCTCCCTTTTTATAAATAATAAATGTCTAGCTTTATGTATAGCCTTATGTCCATTTACTCTGTCGTCCACCGCATCCAGCCACCTGACTCTGCCGCTCGCTCGGGGACCCTGACTCCCCAGCCGCATGGCGCTGCCACTTGCAGCTGCTCCGCGAGCTGTCCGGGACATCCCACCATGGTAATATTTTTAAAAAGAACAATAGAAAATATAAAATCCAGTTCTGAAGCTCCACAGCTTCAGCATGACTAGTATATCTACATGGATGTTCACAGAGCTATATAGACTTTGGGTCTGGCTAATTTGGGTATGTGGTGTTTTTTTTATTTGCAGGTTCTTTATAACAAATGCTTAATTAGAAAAGAAAACAAAGAGGTTACACTTGGGCTCAGATTCTCCGAGACCCTGCTATGCTGCCTGTCTTTGGAGCTAGGGCCTGAATTCTTTTCAGAGCCCCTGCCAGGTTGTTGTCTCCCTATCTGTCTGCCCATGGTACTAATGACTCTTCTAATAAACTGCATGATCCCTAGTGATCTGTCTCAGTGTCCTCTTGATCCATTTACCCCATGTAAATCCTAACGTAAAGAACACTTGTGGCTGGCCCAACTCTTTAACTGAACCCAGATTTATGACTGAGTCCTGCTGACCCATAGGCAAAGCACTGCCTTCTATGAGGAAAGACAAATGCCAGGACATCAAACTGGCTTCATAAGCCTGCCCTCTTGCCCAGTCCTATCCCACCGTGCTTGGGGTATAAGAATACCTGCTTAGTCTCGCAATACAGCTGTACACGGGAACAGCACCTCAAGTCACGTTTCAGATACAACTAAACATCATGGCGAAACATCAAGAGAAGCAGAATGCTTGACAGGCTTTGGACACAGACACTTACCCTCAGGGTCCTGGTCCTGTTGCACAATTCTCTCTAGACTTATGGCTTGGTTGCGGTGATGGTTCGTTTGCATTTTAACAAATAAAACTTGCCTAAAGATAAGAGTGCAGATCTAAACCACTAGAGACCAGGCGGTGATGGCTCACTCATGTCTTTAATCCCAGTGCTAGGGAGATGGAGACAGGAAGGGATATGGCTGGGCAGAGAGAGAGAGAACTATAAGACAGGAGGATATAGGAGCTCAAATGCAGTCTGAGGATCGTCCCTTCAGTCAGAGGAGGCAGTCTCAGGACAGGACTGCCCCTTTGGTTGGAGCATTGGTAGAGGTAAACGGTCTCTCTAGTGGCTGGCTGCACTGCTTCCCTGGTCCTTCAGCGTTCACCCCCTAATATCTGACTCTGGGTTTCATTAAGAATTCATACTACACTTGGCAGTTATTTCTTGCGCAGGATTAGGTGAAAATCCTGGAATGCCAAGTAGATAAAACAGAGTCTGGATTCTAAGTCTCTGCCCAGGACTGCTTCAGGTAGAAGAATACGGGATGTGTGTAAGATCGCCTGACACTTCAGGTCCAGCCTGTTCCTCTGTCCAGCTGCTTCTTTCTGTATGGTTTGGCTCTACACAGCTCTTTCTGACCCCAGTCTCATTTCAGGCCGAGTCAGAGAATACTTAACTGTCCCCTCTTTCAGAGAGTCTCACAACCTCAAGTCTTCTCCTCTATTTGCATAGGAAGTATTTTCCCTCTTTGAAAAGAATTGTACCTAGAAGGTTCAAACCCTTAGTTTGTTTTTCACCGATTCTGCAGTGGTCCCTGTAGGTAGAGTCCTATGATTGGCATCTCTATTGGCCCTTTTTTCCCTACCCCACGTCGCCTAAGCAAACACTGTAGAGATGCTATTAGCCCACTGCGGACCTCAGTAGAGAAAGTAAATAAGAAGGTCATCTTTCAGGTATGCTTTGAGGGTTGTAGTTTGTACCATATTGTACACGTATATGTATTATACATATACATATACATATACATGTAGTTTGTGCTATATTTCTGCTATATATATATTTCTGTATATATATTTCACAGCCAGGCGCTGTTGCATAATGAATAATTCTAGAGTTGACATTTTAGCATCTAAATGGGTTCAGAGAAAGGATTTTATTCTTTAGTAGCCCCTTGCTAACATTCTAAGGGATGTTTTCCTCTATTTGACACTAATAGAATTTAAGGTCTCTGGGGAAAATGAAATCTAAGAAATAAGTAATTATTGCTCTGGGATTCACCTCTAAAGCAAACAGACCTGAGGTAATTGTTTGAATAATCTGGGTGATATAACATCATTTTCACTGAATCGCAATTGTCTTAGCTATCTGAATAATAGAAGAATATATAGATTCTCCTTGGCACATTTAGCTTCTGGGGAAAGCAAGGCCTGCTTTGGACCAGTGTAACCTGTTCCCTCGAACAGAAAGGCACCAGATGAAACCTATCACGAGGACACCAAAGGCTAGAAAAATTGTGATCAGATAAAATTCGCTAGTAGAAGAGGTGCAATAACGAAAATTACCACTGTTTTTAATAGCTGAATGATTTAAGGCAAAGATGTCCCCATTCTAGACCTCAGGTTTTGCTGGCGTAAATAAAAGGATTGACTTGGGTAATTTGTAGGGTCCCTTTTGCGTTTCAATAGATGTGATTTTAGAACTCTGCTGGGCTGGGGATTCCCCAAGGTTTATTTTTTGAGCTTTAACTGGTGCTAAGTCTGGCACTGTTTGACCCCTTATGTGCCTATAGGAAGGGAAGCGGAGTTTCCCAATGCTTACAAGAAGCCTCCATATCTCAGTGTCTTCAAAGTGAATTGTGCTTGTGTTTACAAGACCATTTCACCTTGTGTGTGTGTGTGCGCACGCATGCACATGTATGTTGCAAAAGGTATTGATTATACGTGTATATGTGTGTGTGCATGCATACGTATGTTACAAAAGGTATTGATTATACGTGTGTATGTGTGGGCACGAGCATGCGTGTGTGTGTTGTGTGTGTGCTGATTAGACCTCTAGAGCTGAGAATGACAGAACTACCGTTTTACTGTTTTACTACCAGAGGGAAAGAAAATTCTGAAAGCTAAGAAACTGGTAACGAAATGCTTTGGTCCAGAATATGATGTCACATTTTCTCTGTACTCTACTAGAATTAGATCCACGGTCCCATCCAACTGCAAGCAGGGTCTTGGGAGCACACCCACCACGTGCTCCAAAGGTAGGAAACTGAGGCGTTTTTAGAGAAGGTGGTCAGCGACCCACTAAAATACGAAGGCCACATGTGCCTTTAGCATCTTACACTACTAGATGCTACCGAAAGCAGGGAAACACATAGTGCAGTGAGCAGGAGGGTTGGCAGTGTGTGCAGAAAGTGGACAAGAGAAGGCTTTCTCTTCCACAGTAAAACTGATTGCTGGCTTCAGGGGCCAAGGGTGTAAAAGGGAAACCGTGTGAAGCCTAGGGCTTTCTTTAGGATTTATCTTGATCACAGTCTCTTCTTTACAGTTTCTTATTACCCAGAAATGAAGTAAGCTAAAAATGCTACCCTTGCCTAAAGTCAGCATGAATTAAAAATCTCATCTATTTATTTCATGTGAAAACACATGGTTTTCAAACATGTGTGATTTTCATCAGGCCCCCTCATCTGTTTGTGATTTAAGGTTCAGATCGTTTTCCATATTCCCCTCAAAGGTCGCCTGCTCATGATGAAAGCCCGGAGAATAACTGCAGAAGAGAAGTTTTTGAAAGTTATAAATAATTGAATGCCCATGGGGAGAATGACTTCGCTTATAACAATACAGCAATGACCACAGCTCAAAAGACGCACGCAGCTGAAAGATTGCCTTCTTGGGAAGAGATACCTGCGGCTTTGTATGGTAACATTTCTGGATCCCATCATCCACCAGTAGGCATCAGACAGGTGGAAGAGTGGAGAGAACTGGGAAAGTCTTGAGTAGGCCATAGTACTGTGCTGTGAAAGGAGAAAAGGTCTTGATTCGTAGTGTTTGTTAATTTCTGGGGTATAATTGCTTATTTTGCGGTTGCCACCATGTCACTTGATAAACTTGGATTTTGGAAGATGTGCGTGGAGTTGGCACTTAATACAGAATCAGCTAGCTTCCATCACTGACTGGACACACAGGAAGTCACGTCTCTGCTGCCTCCTTCCTGCTTGCAATCTGAGAAGCAACATGTTTAAAGGTCAGGTGGTAACCATTCAGAGGAAGACAAAGGCAAGAGGAAGGGAGATCTGGTGGTGGTGAGGAATATTGGAACTCACTTATTAATTTTCTAAGGTAGGTGAAGCAAGCTACTACAAAATGGGTGTTTTAGGGCAGTAGAAATCTACCCCCTTCCAGTTCTGTGTTCCAGAGTCCAAAGTCAATTATTGGCAGAGTTGGTTCCTTCTAGGATCTCCTAATATCTAATGATGTCTAGATATCCTTGGCATTCATTGGTTTAAATAATACTGCCCCCAAGTCTGCCTCGGCCCTATGTCATTAAGGCCCAAGGTGATTTCATCCTCAGAACCTTAATTACATACCTTCTAATTCTTATTTCCTTACATTTTGAGGTTCCAGGTGGACATGCATTAGGAGACAAGATCTAGGACTAAATTACACACACACACACACACACACACACACACACACACACACACACGAGAGAGAGAGAGAGAGAGAGAGAGAGAGAGAGAGAGAGAGAGAGAGAGAGAGAGAGAGGGAATAGTTATAAAAAGAGCTAGATCAGGCCACCTGACTCTCAAACCTTCGTCATGATGTCATGATGTCCTGAACATCATATAGGCTGTGATCTGTTTCTTGATTACAGCCACAGGGTCTCGGTCTGTGATGGTTATGTTACCCTTCTACTTAGTCAGAGTCCCTGTCCCCAAACCTAGTGACTGAAGAGTGGAATTGTCCTGGCTTAAGTTTCTACTAAGGCTATGGTTAGGCATTTCTTTCCTTACATCACTTTCTAACTTTTTGAAGATAATTTGAGTAAAAATGGTCATAACCATAAATCCTGATCCTATTTAGTTTCATACACCCCACTGAGTAGACTAGGCCCCTAAGAAATATCAAAAGAGTAAGTGAAGGCTCAGATGTAACCACAGTTCACTTCAGTTGGTTAGAACCGATCTCTGGTAGAAAACTTTTGAATGCTCAAGTACTGGAAAATACTTGTCCAATATGAAAAATATATACGAGCACATTAGGTAGGTGGAAAACAGTGGCTGAAAATCAGTTGCCAAAGGCTTCTCGCACCAAACACTCTTTTGGCTCTATAGCAGAAGCTACCACTGCCCATGGAAACTCATAAGGGTCTTCCCGAGGTTCTAGTGAGGTGGCCTGCTTGGCAGACCTGAGAGGACATGGAGAGGTCCCCTTGTCCCAGTGTCAACTTTAAACCATGTCTGTGAATAGCCTCAGTTCTATGTATGAAGTTCATATTCTGCAGAGGAAAGGTCAAATTCTAAAGTATGAGTCTGGACTCTGTTTATGTGACTTAGACAAGGTCATACTTGGGGGATCACTATAGGGGATCTGCTATACCACTGAGATCTTTTTTCTCTGCTGAAGTTCTAGCTTTTCATCATCAACTGTATTTGAAATTGCTCCCAGTTATGGGCCATTGATTAGGAGTCCCTAACAGAACCCTCAATAGCTCCCTCCTCCAGTGTGGGTTTTGCTTTTGGGCTTTGGGTATGTGGTTGTTTGGCTGGGTGAGTCCTGTGATCACAAGAAACAATGGGTGCATAAAGCGTATCACCTTTAGAGGTGAGCGCTGATGCATGCTCCATGGCAGAGAGATTCAAATCAGCCCCATAAATCTCCCCACTGTGATGCATATTCCACATACAATGATGAGGAAGAAATTCCTCATGAAATTGCCCATAATTAATAGGTTTGTTCTCATATTGTTAGAAACCAAAGGGAGGGGTAAAGCTGGCCACTGATGCCAATGCCTCTCCATGGCATTTGTACTGAAAGTCTAATTCCTTCACTATTCATTGTAAGAGTCTAATATGTGTGCAATAGGGGATACAAACGGGTGTAACTTGCGGTATGCATACTTTTTATCTACGAATGTATATATATATATATATATGTATAGTTGATACAATCATGAGGTTTTAAAACATATTAAGAACTAGTTATAAATAATTCTACGTGTATGTTTGTATTAAGACATGGTCACAAGCAATTCTACATGTATGTATATTTATGTATTGAGGGATTCTAATAGTACCACTTTGAGAAAATGTTTGATGATTTTTTGACAAGTGGTGAAATTGTATGTCATTAAAATTCAAAGTAAATGATAATAGCATGAACTAATCACCTACATATCTTTTGGTTTTGCTTTTTCTCTGTTATGATGGGTTTTCTGGAAAGGGTTAACTATGCATTTCTGCTCTTCTAGCCTGTTTGGGAGCTTTGACAGTCTGTTCCTTTGAATCCTGGTGTTGCTCTTTTCTCTTACCTGAAGTAACAAATTGTGTATGCCTGCTGCATATGTCTGTAGTGCATGCCTGGCTGTGACTGTGTGGGTCATTAAAATAGTTGCCTCAGAGGCACAGGAGTTGCAGAGGGAAACAGAATGTAGTAAGAACACATTCTGAAATAACCTTAATAATCTCTAGTTGCAACTAAACTTAGAGTTGAAAGTCTGCTTGCTTGGATTACTGTGGTGTTTCCAGATGTTTCCCTCTGCCATGATGGCTGTGACATCAGATCATAATTTTAGGCTAGGAATAATACACTTGAGAGTTAAAGGGGCGTCTTCCTCTGTAGACCGAAGAAGAGCAGAAAAGTAGGGACAAGAGGAAAGGAAAAACAGATTCAAGTAATCTTCATTTCTGACACTCTTGTGGGTCTCCTTCCCAATGTCCTTATAAACATTGGCATAAGGTGCACATTATGATAATGAGCTAGAGCCGTGATTTCGTGTGTGTGTGTGTGTGTGTGTGTGTGTGTGTGAGAGAGAGAGAGAGAGAGAGAGAGAGAGAGAGACAGAGAGAGACAGAGACAGAGAGAGAGCACATATGTGCTCTCTCTAATAGGAGCCAGATAGGTGATATAATGCAGATATTTGGGAAAATGTTGAGCGTAGCTAAGGCACAACACTGTGCTGGTAAATGGAGCACAAACACTCCATGTTTTGTGCTTGTAGTGTTTGTCAACTGCATTGTTTAGTGCTTGTTATTTTCAGAGAGTGTTAATGGTGGTTGTGGAGGTGAGACAAAAAGGAGGCCGAGGCAATAGAGGAAGGACAGACAGAAAAACCAGGACCTGTCAGCCTAGAGGGGCAGAAATGGCCTGGAGAAACTGATCATTCTACCAGACACTCAAAGTCAAGGCGAAGATGTTACAGTGCTCATAATCTTAAAGATGGAAGCACAAGACAGACTCCTCAAACTCCAGTGGTGAGTGGAGCATGTTGGCTTCAGTTGAGAGTACCCCTTCGCCCTTTACCTCGTAGTCATTTCTTAGATTTATCCCACCAATATCTAGATAACCAGACTGATAAGGAAAATGATTGATTTACACTCACGGCACATGGTCCCCTGACCATCCATATGGTTTTGGGTTTGTGGCAGCACAAGACATCACGGCTGGAGTATGTGGCAATGGGAGCCTCTTCACTTCATGGTCTGGAAAAGAGAGAAAGGGAGGACACTGCCATTAGGAATAAACATCCCAATATTGCCATAAAGGCCATGCCCCAATGAAATAACTTCTCACAAGGGCCCATCTCTTAAAGTTTCCACCACCTTCCAATAACTTCATGAGCTAGGGACCAAGTTTTTAACAGACAGATCTTTGGGGGACACCTGCACAATCCACAGCTGTTGTTTTCATTGCCACTGTCACCTCTATAGGGACAGTTCTGTTTTAGGCAATTACAGCTGTTGCAAAGGTGAGAGAATCTTCTCCCCTCCCGGAATGGAATGAGGTAAGTCTTTGGTATGTCAAGGTGGCATCTGTAGGGGTTTGAATGTGAATTTCCCTGCAGGCTCAGCGTTTGAACTTGGTCCCAGGTTGATGGCACTGTTTGGGTAGGCTTCAGTGGTGTGACCTTGTTGGAAGGAAGTATGAAGCTGGATTTTTCTCTGGGCTGTTAGACTTATTAATTATGAAAGCCCAGCCTTAGCTTAGGCTTGTCCCAGTAACTCATAACTTAAATGAACCTGTTTCTCTTCATCTACATTTTACCGTGTGGCTTTTACCCTTCTTTCACTCTGTATGTCTGACTCCCTCCTTGTCTCATTGGCTTTTCCCTCTCTCCTAGATTCATCTCCTACTTCTTCTTTCTCTGCCTGGATGTCCCACCTATACCTCCTGCCTAGCTATTGGCCGTTCAACTCTTTATTATTGATTTTTTATTGAGCTCTACATTTTTCTCTGCTCCCCTCCCTGCTTCTTCCCTCCCCTTCAACCATCTCTCAAGGTCCCTCTGCTCTCAATGTACTCAGGAGAGCTTGTCTTTTTCTACTTCCCATGTAGATTAGATCCATGTATGTCTCTCTTAGGGTCCTCGTTGTTTTGGTTCTCTGGGATTGTGATTTGTAGACTGTTTTTCTTTGTTTTATGTTTAAAAATCACTTATGAGTGAGTACATATTATACTTTTTTTGGGGGTCTGGGTTACCTCACTCAAAATGATGATTTCTAGATCCATCCATTTGCCTGCAAATTTCAAAATGTTATTATTTTTTCTGCTGTTTAGTACTCTATTGTGTAAATGTACCACATTTTCCTTATCTGTTCTTTGGTTGAGGGGCATTTAGGTTGTTTCCAGGTTCTTGCTATGACAAACAATATGCTATAGTTTAGCACATGTCCTTGTGGCACAGTTGGGCCTTCTTTGGATATATATCCAAAGGTGGTATTATTGGGTCTTGAAGAAGGCTGTTTCCTAATTTTCTGAGAAATTGCCACACTGACATCCAAAGCGACTTTACCAGCTTGCACTTCCACCAGCAATGCAGAAGTATTCCCTTTATCCCACAACCTTTCCAGCATAAGTTGTCATGAGTGTTTTTGATCTTGGGCATTCTTACAGGTGTAAGATGGAATCTCAGAGTTGTTTTGATTTGCATTTCTCTGATGACTAAGGATGTTGAGCATTTCCTGAAGTATCTTTCAGCCATTTTAGGTTCCTCTGTTGAGAATCCTCAGTTTAGGTCTGTATTCCATTTTTTAAAAAATTGGACTATTGTTCTTTTGATGACCAATTTCTTGAGTTCTTTGTATATTTTGGAGATCAGACCTCTGTCTGATGTGAGGTTGGTGAATATCTTTTCCCATTCTGTAGGCCGTCGTTTTGTCTTGTTGACTGTGTCCTTTGTTTTACAGAAGCTTTTCAGTTTCAGGAGGTCCCATTAATTAATTGTTTCTCTCAGTGTCTGTGCTGCTGGGGTTATATTTAGGAAGTGGTCTCCTGTGCCAATGCATTCAAGTGTTCTTCCCACTTTCTCTTCTGTAAGGTTCAGTGTGGCTGGCTTTACGTTGAGGTCTTTGATTCATTTGGACTTGA
Source organism: Myodes glareolus (assembly GCF_982192425.1). Taxonomy (NCBI): domain Eukaryota; kingdom Metazoa; phylum Chordata; class Mammalia; order Rodentia; family Cricetidae; genus Myodes; species Myodes glareolus. The sequence continues at coordinate 86,671,184 of NC_142033.1, forward strand.
ATTTTGTGTATGGTGATAGACATGGATCTATTTTCATTCTTCTACATGTTGATATCCAGTTATGCCAGCTCCATTTGTTAAATATGCTTTCTTTCTTCCATTTGATATTTTTTGCTCCTTTGTCAAAAATCAGGCATTTGAAAGTGTGTGGATTAATATCCAGGTTTTCTATTCAATTCCATTGGTCCTCCTGTCTGTTTTTATGCCAATATCAGGTTGTTTCCAGTTCTGTAGCTCTGTAGTTAAGTTTAAAGTCAGAGATTGTGATGCTTCCAGAAATTCTTTTATTGTACAGGACTGTTTTGGCTATTTTGGGTTTTTTTCTTTTCCATATGAAGTTGAGTACCGTTCTTTCGAGGTCTGTGAAAAATTTTGCTGAGATTTTAATGGGCATTGCATTGACTCTGTAGATTGCTTTTGGTAAGATTGCCATTTTTACCATGTTAATTCTGCCTACCAAAGAGCATGGGAGATCTTTCCACTTTCTGGTGTCTTCTTCAATTTCTTTCTTCAAAGATTTAAAGTTCTTGTCATACAAGTCTTCCACTTGTTTGGTTAGAGTTACTCCGAGATATTTTATGCTATTTGTGGCTATTGTGAAGGGTGATGTTTCTCTGATTTCTTCCCCAGCCCTTTTATCATCTGTGTACAGGAGGGTTACTGATTTTTTTTTGAGTTAATCTTGTATCCTGCTACATTATTGAAAGTGTTTATGAGTTGTAGAAGCTCCTTGGTGGAATTTTGGGGGTCGCTTATGTAAACTATCATATCATCTCAACTCTATTAAACCATTCTTCACAGAGTGTCCAGCTATCTCACAGTGGAGGTGTGTCATTGGAAGCTGGCTTTGTGAGTTTACAGTTTCACCGTTTCTATTTCACAAGGATAGAATAAAAGTCACTATGAATGCCTGCAGGAAAATGTCCCTGTGAAGCTCAGGAGACCACGTAGATTCAGGGGCTTCAGCACTCCCTATGGATACAAATCCATAAATCCAAGTACCAAAGAGAAAAGGGTGCTGAAGACTGTCATCTATAGGGACCACCTCCTAATGGAAGGATTCCAAGTTCCTGGGATCCCAGGTCTCTATAGATAGTGAAATTTCTTTTCCTGGGCATGCTTTCTGACTAAGGGAGAGACAGACTCACATGCCTGGGACAGTTCTGGTGGGGACTATTCTGGACACAGGGGAATGGTCTAGGTGACCTTCCAGGGGTCTCGTACCTAGTCTGTGATTCTGTAAGTAATGAGTTGACAGAAAATTGCATTCTGTATCCGGTCGACCATCTGCTGTTTCCCCAACACTGACTGATAAAGGCATGGCTATGTGGGGAGAAGGTGAGCTGTAATTAATTATCTATGGCATTGATGAATTTCTTGTAGGCTATTCCCCTGCTAATCCAGCAATATAGCTGCATCCATTCCCCCTCCCAGTGTTAATGGTCTATTTATGGACTCTGCTCCATAATTAAATGTTTCATTTGCAAGAAAATGATTCCTAGGAAAATGTAAGCTCTCTTTCTGTGCCTGCAATCAGCTTGTGCAGACATTACATAAGAGATCTGTCCATGTTGCTCGCTGCTTTTAGCTTTCTGGATAATCTAATGTATTATGTTTCCAGTGTATGTAAATTACTAAATGTAATATTCTTCAGTATGCCTGCTGACTGAAGCCAAATGTATTGTGGGCATAATTTTAATTATTTATACGCTATAAAAATGGAAGAAATCAGAATTACAGAAGCAAGGTTCTAAGAACCCCCTCTGGTTTTCTTTTGGGCAACAGTTTAATGAGATTAAAACTGTAATTGTTTTTCAACTCTTGCTTAATACTTGTTCTGGTCATCTTTTGTCGGCATGTAGTCATGCCCAAGAAGGCATTTAGTGCCAATCCAGAATGCCTGCCTTATTAGAAAAGAGCACACATTAGACAACAGAGTTCAAGATGGGGACGCTGCTGGGCAAGCTCAGGGCGCTTTTCTGAGTTCTGTCTTTTGTTCTTAATGCTCGTCCCAGGGAGACCCTGAGCATTTTCCTACGGAATCAAGAAGATTGTAGGTAGGCAGGCAAAGCCCTGAAGCAGAACTGGCAAAGAACAAAGGAGAGGCACATGTGTGTGTTCATGTGCATGCATGCGTGTGTGTGTGTGTGTGTGTGTGTGTGTGTGTGTGTGCACCTCAAGTACCGCAGCATGGAAACAGAGAAAGACCTAGCTAGTTATGTTAACTAGCTAGAAACATTGGAGGGCCGTTTGGATCAAGGTAACATGGATTTTGGGGATCTATCGGTTTGAGTCTACCGTCACAGAAATAGATGATGACCTTATCCTATTCTGACGTGGTATAAGGCATGGACTTTGGAAGCAAAGCCCTGCTTTCACTGGATCTCCGCATGCCAGACTTTTACACAGAGCCTTGGCTGTCTCATGTGTGAAGTGGGGCTTGCGCTGATGCTGCTGGCTTGGGATGTTATGGGGAAGGAAGGAAATGGCGCTGGTGCAGAGCAAAGTGAGTCACAAACTCAAGGGATGGTGGAAAGAGATCACTTGTTATCACCAAAGTCTGTTCTACACCCATAAGCTACACCAATAATTTGTTTTGTAACTGTTGGGAAGAAGAAATGTATTTCCAGTGTCAAGCTGGTTGCCTTGGGTGGCTAGCAGAACTTCTTTGATGTGGAAAAACTGTTCTTCCCTTCAGGACTACATAAAGGGATATTTGGATTGTATAAGGCAAGCTTCTTGGGCCAGTCTACACCTGTTCCTGTTAATAACTTATAGTAAAGAGCCAGCTTTAGCATACCAATGCTTCCTGGACTGTTACTTTTGTAAAACACAATACAATGTATTATTAAAGACATAAAATAAAGACTGGAAAGAGCAAGTCCCATGTTTTTTGTTATTTAGATTCAGTTACTATGAAAATTAGCATTTATATTTATCTCGTCATGGTCTGGGAACCAAAGTTTATGGACGGGCACTATGGTAGGACCCACTTTAAGGAACATGGCTGGAGGTTGGGAAAATTGAAACAAACAAACAAACAGAGAAAAATTGATTTCTAGAATAGAATTTGAGTTATCGTATGTGTTTGGCAGATGAACTGTTAAATTGATGTGAAGCTCAGAGAAGAAGGGATAAACTTAAATGACCTCGGGCCTAGGGAAAATGACCCTCAGTCAAAGCCTGAAGAGTCGACAGTACTGAAAAGAGGAGGCAATTGTAAGTTTTCGTCTGTTTCTGTTGTGTTGTATTCGTCCTTGAACCTTCAATGAAAGCTCTATCCTGTATGTATGAAATCTTGCCTGCATAGGGACCAAGAGGAAGTGTCTCGTCCTTCTCTTTGGGGAAGAACAGACAGCAGAAATGCAGCCACGGGTTCTTAGAGGTGAGTGGGGAGCAGAGGAACTTTCAGCCAGGACCTGGGCAGGATGACATCAGCCTTCTCTTCCAGAATGTGTGTAATGCTCATGTTTCTGTACGTATTTGTGTTCATGTGTGTGTGTGTGTTTCTGTGTGTGAACATGAGTACATGTGTGTGCACAAGTGTGTGTGTGTGTATGTGTGCATGCATATGTGTTTGTGCGTGTGCATGTATATGTATCTATGTCTGTGCCTGTATTTTGGCGGCAGGGAGGTGGTTCTGAATTTTTTTTTTGCAGTTTTTGTAGTTTTATTTAAACACAAATAAAACACACATGCAAGCCATCTACTCATTCTCTTCACTGCGTAGCCTGGCGTTGGGACTGGTGACTCTGATGGCCAGTTGTGCTGCTCTTTCTACGGTGGCTTTTCGGTTCTTGGAGGAAACATTGTGAGCAATCTCAGCACAGTAAGACTTGCTGCACATCAGCAGCACTTCCAGGTCCTTGACGTTGTGGACCAGAAACTTCCGGAAGCTGCTAGGCAGCATGCGCTTGGTTTTCTTGTTGCTCCTGTAACCAATGTTGGGCATCAGGATCTGGCCCTTGAATCTTCTCCGCACCCCATTGTCAATACCTCTGGGTTTCCGCCAGTTTCGCTTAATCTTGACATATCGATCTGACTGGTGCCGGATGAACTACTTGGTCCTGTTTTTGATGATCTTGGGCTTCACCAGAGGCCGGAGGGCAGCCATGATGCCGCAAAGGAGATGGCCGTGGTTCTGAATTTTCTATGCTGTGTAGGATAAGAGAGCTGGGGTTTGCTGTAGCCTCTGAGTTAAAGTCTCTTAGGCACCTTTTTCTCAAGCATCTCCTGTTTATTAAGTTCTGGTGAGGGAAAGTTGGGGCTTTTTTTCAGGGGGGGGGCATGTTTTTCTTTTGGAATTTGAGTTGTAAAAGTAAATTGGAATTAGGGTCGAGTGAGATGCTTGTCTTATTCCATAGCATCTATTTTCCATTTTAAATAATAATTATAAACTCTACTGCACTAGGCCTGACATTTTGCATTGGTCATCTCAGAGGTTTTTATATTCTGGCCTTCCTACTACTGTTATTGCCTTTAAAAATTTACTGCATCTGAGTCTCATGTCTTATCAACAACACAGCTATAAGCTACCACTTATAATGCGAATGTAAGTGTTAAAAAAGGTACATTTGGAAGACATACTCACTGATACAGTTTTAAGAGCACTAATATTGATAATGAGAATAGCATTAACAGCAGCTAACACTGGGAGTACATAGCACATACCAAACACCGAACTTGCTTCATACATATTAGTTCCCTTCATGCTGACAATAACCATGTAAATTATGTACTGTTTTCATCACCCCGTTTTGTAGATAAAGAATCTGAGGCTCACGGACATGAAGTTATTTGCCTGTGTCATACTTCCAGTGAATGACGAAGCCCTCTTTAAAAAAAGAGCTTTGTTTTATTCTTTTAAAAACTCTTTAGAATAATTTATTTTATATGCATTGGTGTAAAGATGTCGGATCCCCTGGCACTGGAGGTTCAGATAGTTGTGAGCTGCCATGTTGGTGCTGGGAATTGAGCCTGGGTCCTCTGGAAGAACAGCCAGTGCTCTTAACTGCTGAACCGTTTCTCTAGTCCCTAGTTTAATCTTCATTCATGTGCACACACACGTGAGTACCAATGGAGGCCAGCAGTGGGTGTCGGAACCGTGGGGGCTGTAGTTCCAGGCAGTTGTGAGCTCCCTAATGTGGCCACTGGGAGTCTAGCTCTAGTTCTCTGCAAGAGCTCTTAAAGGCTGAGCCATCCTCCCAGCTGCAGGGCACTCTTAACTAGGACAATATTCTCGCTATTTAAAGATTATTATAATCATAACTATAAGTTGTTGTTGCAAATGTTACAAATAAAGGAAGTGAGTCCGGGTAGGTGAATGATTTCCTCAAAGCCATACAGCCTAGGAAGGGCAGAGGTTGGAAGGCCTGGGCTTCCTGTGGAGTCAGTCAGTTGTGTGACAGCAAGTGGTTGGTTTCAGCGGCTTCAGCCTCGCTTGGCTGAATGCGGCAAGAGCCATGCCTTCTGTATGACAGATGGGAATGGGAAAGGGTAAGAAGGTTTATGACCTTGGCGGTCCCTGGAGGCCTTGAGCTCGCTACGGTTGAGTCTGAGTTCTGAGGTTAGACGGCAGACTTGTTGGAGCCCAGAACCCATCCACACCCTGTCTTGATTTACATGGGAAGATTTCCACACTGTTGGCATCCAAAAGGGAAATGGCAAATTTCGGGTGTTTTCTTATTTCCATCAGTAGTCAGTAATTGCAGCTGAGAGGGGTGGAGGCTGATTAATTAGACAGCAGGTCATTAAAACAAAATATCCCTTTGAAGCCCAAAGCAACAAGTGGGACATCATTTTTGCAATATTGGTGAGACGTTGGGTGGGCTCCAACTCTTTCCTTTGATACAATAGATGGTTTCTACTCAGGAGTTAACTTCCACCTTTCGTCACAGTTGAGTTGGGCTTGTGGAATGGTGGCAGAAAGGGAACTGTGAGAATACAATGCTATTAAAGCCAGGAAAAATCCTGACAAAGGCTGGTGTAAATCCATATTCTATTCATAGGGACAGGGCACTCTGGCAAAGGCTGATCTTAATCCATATTCTATCCATAGGCATAGGGCACGGGACACCCTCTGGCCAGTGGCTACCTTCACTGCAGGGATCCAGTCCAGGGAGCTTGGCAGCCACAGCTGGCTGAGAACTCTGCGGCTATCAGTGTTTCCACCTCAGAAAGACACATAGGCCAAGGAAAATGCTTGTTAAACTCAGTCTGTGTAGCACTCAGCAAGTAGCTCATTTAGAATTTAATGTTTCTTTTTAAACAGAGCACAGAGGCTTAGGAAGCAAGTCCAGTTACTGCCAAGACGTTACCCTAATTCTATGCCATATTCATTTTAGGTTTTGGCATCTAAAAGATACTCAATAAATGTCTGTTCAATTTCAGTCATCTTTTGTGGTTTTTTTAAAAAAAAAAGTTTGGAAATACCCCAGTCATCATCCTACTAGATTATTTAGAGTTTGGCTGAGGCAAAGTGTTGAAATACTGGGTTACTAAAGACTGATTGTTTCTAATTAAACAAATAATAAACACCCATTGGTTGGGCATTGAACTAAGGTAAAAGGCAGAGCTGAGCTGGTAGAAGGCAGAGCAAGGCCTGTTCCCCTCCCTGCCCCCCACCAGTGGGAAGACATCAGGACCTTAAGGCGGAGACTTAAAGGAGGACACAGCTGATGTCCACAGAGCCTTCCCAGGAGCCTTGGAGAATGGCCTGGGGGACCAGGAGAGCCTTGGACAGATGTGGGCATAATGGAGAGTTTGGGATTTAGTATGACAAGAGACAAGATTTCTTCATCAATCTCTACTGGCCAATATGCAGCGTGGTAGAGTTTCTGGTATGAAATGACAAATTGCATTTTTCTCTTCCTTTGTTCTTTGATTTTTGTGCGTGTTTGTGTCTAAATCACAGCCCTGCATATGCTAACCAGCCACTGCACTACTGAGTTACATCCCTGGTTCACTGAAATAGAATTTTGCTAAAAAGCTCCCAAACAAATAATCACTGGGTCTGTGTCAGAGATTAAAAATAAAACCTCATTGATTATGGAGACAAAAATGTCAAAAACTGGTTCAAAAACTTTGAGAGATTAAAAACGTATGTAATTAATTAACAGAAGGAAGCTGAGAGATGATACACAGGATTTGTAACTGTTTTAGAACAAGAAAAAAAAACAAACCTCTGGGGCTAACTCTAATTCCTTTTTTATTTTCAGAACATTTTAGAATTTATTCTTTGACAATTTCATACTTGTATGTAATATATTTTGTTCATACCCCACCCCTGTGCTCATCCCTCCCACTATTGCGAGGTATCCACCAGAGAAGCCTGCTCAGGCATCTGTTTAAGTCAACAGAATGTCTTTATTAGCTGTCTGGCAACTACCCTGGGTGCTTGGTACTCCTATGCTGTCCTGAGTCTTTCTCAGGGTAAGCTTTTAAACACAAAACCACATCATGGGACACACCCCAGTTAGCCAGAACAATTAGCTAGAAACAAAACTACAGAAGCCAAAAAAGCAAGGTTAGTATATTTAGGGACTTTCCCAGCGCTATGGACTTTGATGGATTAGGCCTTTGTTCTCATTCTAACTGGTGGTACTTCTATGTGCTGAGTTTCAAGGCTTAATTGCACCACGGCATCAATTGTGGCCTACTAAGTTCTGGGGGGCCTGCTATAGCACTCTGCCTGGGCCTTCTAACACATCTCCCACGTTCAGGTCTTTGTCTTCTTGTTCTTCTTGTTCGTCTTTTGCTTTTCTTTCTCCTCCTCCTCCTCATTTGTTTTTCTTCTGCTATTGCTGCTGCTGCTTTCTTCCTTCTTTGTTTGGGGCCATCTACATGAGCAACCAACCGGTGGCTACACCTTCAAAAGAAAATGCCCAACCTTCACTCCTTTCTCAGCGGCCAGCAACAGTCATTGGGAAGGGGGAGGGCATCATGAACCCTTCCTCCATCCACACGGAAATGCTGCCTTACTTGACCTTACTCATGTAAGCACAGATGCCACGACTCCTTGAGTGTGGCTGACGTCTCATGTCCAGAAGACTTCGTTCTTTCCCCAGCTCGTTCCTCTTTCCTTCTTTCTCTCCCCGTTTCCACAGCGCTCCTGGGGGTTTGTAAAGACCGACACAGATGTCCCATTTAGGGCTGAATATCCCACAGTCATTTATTTGGCCAGTCATGACTTTGTATTCATGGTAACCAACTGCAAGAAAAAGCATCTCTGACAAGGACTGAAAGCAGCACTTAATAATAAATAGGCGTAAACATAAATATTTAGAAAGCAGTTTGAGACCGTGCTCACTGAATGAGACAGCGGAAGGTTATATGACTACCCCAATATGGGTTTTTACCAGATTGATAGTATACTAGGCATGACTTTTCTCTCCTAATACAAACCTCAAATTGGAGGTTTTTGTTCAGTAGCGCCCTGTGTAGCACCCACCAGCAGTAGAGAAGGTAGCCAGCAGGGAGGAAGTATCCAGGTGAGCTCTAGTTTGTTTCTCTAAGTCCTTCAACCAAAGTGTGCTGTGTCTCCAGCAACAGGATCTTCCTCCCTAGTTATGGTAGGTAACCAAGAGCAATGACAGCAGCCTCTGTCGCTTGCCAGGGGGTGGGGGAGTCTTTGTTTCTGGGGTCCCCTGGCCTATCCAATACCGTCAAGGAGGCGTCCCACGCCCAGTATTGAAATTTGTTTCTTAATAACTCATGTCTTTTTGAGGGAAGGATTGTTTCTCCCTATAAGGTTCCTCTGTTTAAATGCACCTTCTCCTCCTTCTTTCTAAAAAAAGTTACATATCTTAATCAGTTTATAAATTACCGGGTAAAGCTGCCTTTTCTGCCAGACAGAGAACATTTGTAATTCTATTGGAAAAAAATATTTGCAGTTGGCTAATTTTATATATTAAACCCAAATTTTAATAAACCTGGGCTTGAATCAATGGTGACTTGTAGATATTTTTATATATAAAGAAAACAAGGCAGGGTTTTATGCTATAAATGCTAGATTTGATTACGTTCAAGCTTTAGTAGAAATGATCTGTCTCAGGGTTAGTGAGATGGTGGGAAGTTCTGAGCTGACCCAAGAGAGAAAGCCAGCCAAATTAGGAGGGGTTAGTACTGCTTCAGGAGGAGATGATGAAGGCACCGGACTTAAGCAGGAGGTGGGTTTGCAGAGAATGACGTGGCTATGAGACCTCATCAAGATGCATTCATTTCATGAGAGCTGAGAGGAGACTTTCCTAATGTTTATGGAGCATTAGCTCTATGTCACATCCTGTGATGGGCACTGGCAGGGAAAAGCAGACTAAGGTATCACTAGTGTCCCTCCAGCATCTTAAAGAGACAAAAATGGTATTTTCTACTCCCCAAGAAAATGTCACTGATAAAAATATGCAAAAGATGGAGGGGCCCAAGGTTGCATCAGGGAGAGATTTCAGAGGCATCTAAGAATCAAGGCAGAGAAAGAGATTGGAAACAGGCGCTCCAGGGTTGGCGGGACATCAGCGCACCTGGCTCCTCAAAAACTCCAGAGCCTGATTCTTTCATTCTGAGATTCCCATTTAACAGGTCTCTATGTGATCTGATCCTAGTGAAATTTTAAATCTTCCCGGGTACTTCCAATGTCCCAAACAGTACATACATGGGGTAGCAGAAACAGTAGACCAGTGGGGAAGGATTGTCAGATGGTCTGGAAGGTGACGGGAAAGAGAGTTCTCCTCAGATGGCAAGGTTATGATGGGAAGAGCGGCAGGCTAGCCCCAGCGGGTGGCCTCCACATGAAGCTTAGTCTTGGAGCCCATATCATACTGTGCATTTCCTCCACTGGGAAATTTGGGGAGTATATATCATTAAGGACACACCAAAAGGACAAAGAATTGGGATGGTCTAGTCCCAGCCTTGAACTTGCACTGTGATCTCAGTTTCTTTATATGTAGCATGAAAGGCTGAACTTGAGGCATTTACTGTTGTCAGGGTGTTGCTTCCTTGAAAATTCATGTGTTGACTTCAATGTATTGGTACCAAGGAAAGACTTTGGGGGGTTATTAGGTCATGAAATCTCATCTCTCATCATGAAATTACAGATGGCCCTTGATTGACAAGGGGTTGAATCTAGACAAACCTATTGTTAAAAAAAAAAAAAAAAGTACTCTGTTGCAGGATGCTGCTTGTTTGCTTCCGGCTGCCCAGACTTGAAATAACCACAGAGAAACTGTTTTAATTAAATCACTGCTTGGCCTATTAGCTCTAGCTTCTTATTGGCTAGCTCTTACATTTTAATTTAACCCATTTCTATTTAACTGTGTATCACTATGTGGCTGTGGCTTACCAGCAAGGTTCCGGGGCATTTGTCCCCAGCTGTGGCTACATGCTGTCTCACTGACTCTGTCTTCTCTCTCTATGTATATCTCTTCCAGCCTGCCTATAGTCTGTTAAGCCATTGGCAAAAAGCAGCTTCTTTATTTATTAATCAATAAAAAGCAACAATGTAACCAATAAAAGCAACACATATACAGAAGGCCTTCCCACACCAGAGATCCCATGCCTAACTGAGTAAGTATTAGCGCTTAACCACAGAGGACACTGTGTAGGTTATCTGTCTTTATGACTGTACTTCCCAGGTCTGTCAGAGTGTCCAGAATCATAAGAGAGTACTCATTGCCTAATAAAAGGTCAACCCCCAATTGTCAAGGATAGTTTGTACTAAATGCATGTTGGAGTACCCTGTATTTAAGGTTCCAGTTCCCCATGTCAGGATAGCTCTCTGAGCTTGGTATAACATGGAAGACTCCCTTTGCAGCTGGACTCCCTCTCTATCTTACTTGGATAGTGTCCCTAGGCCCGATGCCTGACTATATTTGGAAGATGAACTTGCACAAAATCTTCCTGCAAACACTGTATGACTCAGAGTGTAAATGTTGCCCCCCCCCATACTTGAATGGGTGCATCCTTAAGTTTATCTGTCCTCAGTCAGGTCTGCACATGAAAAGTAGGTGCATTCCCTCCTTTGTTCATCCATCCTCCCTTCCTCACACCTCGGGGCTTCAATAAAAAGAGGTATCTCAGTGAAACTGACTTTCGGAGGTACTTTCTGTCCTATTCATAGCCTGAACCCCATTTCTGCTCTCTCTTCTCTGTGGGCCAGTAGCCAACGACTCCGGAGGAAGAGGGAGACCCATAAATGCATATTGCCTTTGCTCCATGATCAAATGAAAAGAAGTCATCATGTTATTTTAAATTGGGGACTAGCTTTTGTAAACTTACAAAAGAGGCCCCAGGAAGCCCCTTAACCCATGCGATGACACAAAGAAGTCACTGAACGAGGAAGACACTCTCCAGACACCAAATCCATTGAGGTTTTGTTCTTGGACTTCTCAGTCTACCAAACAGTAAATAATGAACATCTATTTGTCTTGAAAGTTCCCTGCCTAAGGTGTCTTGCTATAGAATATGACACATATAGACCATTTAATTTAAGACATGACAAGTTCTGGCCAAGGTGTGGTGCTGTCCAGATGCAAACCCAGCACTCAGTGGTCTGAGGCAGGAGGTTCAGGACTTTGAAGCTAGCCAAGACTACACAATGAAACCCTGTCTTTAGAAAGGTGGAGGGAGGGAAGAAGAGATATTTGTGACTGTCTTTTGTCTCCATGATATTTTCTCATTATTTGAAATGCTCTTTTCTAACAAGTGAAGTTTCCACGTATATTTAGATTTCCTTCTGGATTCCTTCTTCTGCACCAGTTACTTACATCCCTATTCTAATATTAATATTATACCACTTTTCTATAGATCTGTAGTATGTTTTAAGATATACTAAGACTAAATCATCTGTAATTACTTTATCAATTTGGGATTTTCTTATACTCATTTTCCCAGATTATCTTTAATGAAAATTTCTATTAGATTTTTTTTAATGATTACAATTGGGTTATTAGATAAATATGTCTGCCATTCTTCTAAGAGTAAGTCTATTGTCAAAAACTAAAATCTATCAAAATTTATTCATTTTTTGTAATCTAATAGCATTGGTTTTGTACATTTGAAGCATTTTAAAATTAGATTTTTAAGTTAGATTTTTAAAATTTGTTTTGGTATTAGAAAGAATTTTTTTCTTCCATACTATTCTACCTATACAGAAACCTAACTTTTTTTGTCTTCCAGAAGAATATGATAAAGAACACACATAAAAAATGGTTAGACACTGGGGAAAGAATAGGGAAGCTGCTGTAAGATCTAGAGGACAGGTCTCATCAAGGAGGCTGACATTGTCAAATGGAGTCATGGACAAGTGACAGGAGATGGAGCCTGTGTGTTTGAAGCAGACTGGAAAGCATGCAACTGAGCAAAGAACAAAGCACTCATCTCAGAATTCAGCGGACTCAGGTGGATGAGGAACACCCACGGTTTCATTTCTCGTGAGTCTGCTCTGAGCCGTAAGCAGGCACGTGAGGCAAGCAGGAGTATGTGAGCTTTCTCTAAGGTCATAGAGTTGAGTGGGAAGAAGTGGATGGTTTTGCTTTTCCTGGAAAGTGAAAAAAGTAGAGCAACTAACAGAAAATTATTTTTCAAAATTCATTTCAATGGAAAATTTGTTGAGATGGTAGAGACTTGCCCAAATGAATATAAATTCCAGGTGAGGCAACACTTTTGTCTTCCACTTCTGCTTAGGCCTCACATTGTAGCTGCAAAGATTTCTTAGGTAGCAGTACCAGACAGCAGCAAGAAGGAAGGACTAACTGGCTTAGGGTGGTGGCCTCTTAGTGTGGCTTTCTGCTTGTGTAGACTCCTGTCATAGTGACATGGCACTTGACGTGGTCAAAATGGAGAACAAATATCATTTCATCTGTGGAAACAATTTCCCCCATAATAGGTCCTGAAGAAGTCAGTGAAGTGCCTAGAAAGTTAGGTTCCTCTGTTTAGGATCTGTGTTGTTCTGCTTTGACTAAGGGAGGGACATGCCTATGGAGGCTTAAAGTCAGTTCTTAGTCCTTTAAGACTGCAGAATAGAGATAGAATTTACACATTTGGTAGAAAGGTTTCTGAAACAATGCGTTTGGATTTTAAATCGCGGAGGCTTATTTATTTTGTGGAAGATTGCCCAATGGAATAAAGAACACTTGGTTAGATTTAGAGTTCAGATAGGTAGTGGGTAAATTTTATTCCTATTTTAATTTGCTAATCCAGGTAACATTGTTCTAGTCCTTCTAAGACAGATAACACATGAGCGATGCTCAACTGAATTTCACTGATTATCCTGGGGAGTGCAATGACTCAGGAAGTGTTCCTGGGCTGATGGACCGGAGCTCCCACAGACAAACTAGACTCCGCTTCCTGAACATTCCTTGAGAAACTATGCTTCTCTCACACGCCTGTCTTCTCTGTTTGATCACTGCCAGGATAAACTAGCAGTATTGACATAAAACATTTCTGTGGTTTGTTTAGTTTAAGGATATTTTTCTCTCTGCAGGATTTCCTATTGGTTTTTCTGTCTCCACATGACCCTCAGCCCTATGGCTCAATCTACTCTGGGTATAGTCATTAGAAAAAGGACTCCAAACTCCAGGTCGTCATATCCCTTGTTGATGTGTTGCCTCACACTTCCCTACCTGTAGAGCTTGATCCACATTTCTAGGACCTAGATTTTCCCACTGTGTGAACATCCCCAGATCAATCACTCTTACCCGTGAATGAAGCTTGATCTTTGAGTTCTTTTTTTTTTTTTTTTTTAGATTATTTGAAATACAACTTTATTCTGATTCTAAACAAAAAGAATGGGAATGACAGGAACAAGATTTTACCACTGACTGAATAGTGCGATGTGACTGTAGCAGTCTTATTTTTGAAATTCAGGAAACAACTGTGTTCCAAACAGCTAAATATGCAAGTCCAAAAAAATGAAGGTAGGTTAAAAAAAAGGTATGTTTTAACTGCCACATTCACTCCAAAGCCCATTCATCTCCTTCAGCATCCAATGAAGTACATGATCTGATAGCTAAATAAGGTGGCACACACGCTGCACCGCTGACATCACAGGACAGTTGCCTATAAAACTAGACTTCTGACGCAGGGCTCCAGCTTCACTTTCTCACAGGTCATCATCCTCATCCGGGAGGGCAGTCGTTTGAGCAACCTCTAAATCATGCTCGTACTGTGCTGCCAAAGCCGGGTCCATGACCACTTCAGGTGGGGCAAGCGCAGGCATGGCAACAAACTCCAAATTAGGGTCTCCAATGAGCTTTCTTGCAAGCCAGAGGAAAGGCTTTTCAAAGTTGTAGTTACTTTTGGCAGAAATGTCATAGTACTGAAGGTTCTTCTTTCGGTGGAAAACAATAGATTTTGCCTTCACTTTTCTGTCCTTAATATCCACTTTGTTGCCACACAATACAATGGGGATGTTTTCACACACCCGGACCAGATCTCTATGCCAGTTAGGTACATTCTTGTAAGTAACTCTTGATGTTACATCGAACATTATAATGGCACACTGGGCTTGGATGTAGTAGCCATCGCGCAGGCCCCCGAACTTCTCCTGGCCGGCTGTGTCCCACACGTTGAACTTGATGGGTCCTCTATTGGTATGGAAGACGAGCGGGTGCACCTCCACGCCCAGGGTGGCTACATACTTCTTCTCGAACTCGTCCGTTAAGTGCCGCCGTTGCCCACCAGGACGAGCTTGAACTGGACCTGCGGCTCTCCCTGGGCGGCCATCGCGGCGATCCTTCCGAAAGACTCTCCGCGCCTGTCCGACTCGATCTTTGAGTTCTTGACAGAGATTCTTTCGTATCTTTGCTCTAGAACCATGTTTTGGGCAGTGATAGCTTCAGAGAGTAGTCAAACATGGTCAAACTTGAAACTAAGTGGACTGTAAATACTCAGCTGCACATAGGACAACCACATCAATTGGGAAAGGCTTAGGGGCACAGGGAAAGACCAAACAGAGTGTAGCTGGCAGAGGCTGGGAAGGGGAAACAGTTGAGAAACACTGTCTTCTGGGTGTGGCAGGCTGTTGCACTCCTGAACTCTGCATGGGTGGCTGCCTGCACAAGGTCCGCACAGGATGGGGCCTGTCTACCTCTTCAGAGGGGCTGGGAAGGCACCCCCCTTCCCTGAGGACTTCTATGTAGCTAATGGTTGATGGTAGAGAAAGAGCCATTTTCTTTTGTGAACAATTACTCACCTACATTCTTGTAACACTCCTGATGAAACTCTCTGGGTCACAAAACACAATACAGAAAAAAACAAAACCCACATGAAGGAAGAAAGCATACAACTTGGGAAGAAAAAAGGGATTAGTAAGAAAGAGAGGGAGATTCATAGGAGAGTGAATATGACTGAAATATGGCATGTCCTGCACGGCTACAGGGAGTTGGGCAGCAAGGGGACAAAGAAAGGACAAACACACATATAAATACATGGACACACAGAAAATCTGGGGTTGGGAGGGCTTGGCTGTCTGATGGAGAAACTGCAGCCCTCTGGTAACTCAGCATGTGTATTTCTTACATACAGTTCAGCAGAGATTCGAGGTTATCACACATCACCGATGCGGGCAGTGTTTATGGTCTACAGGCAAAGAAGGAGGCAGGTCTAACTAATCTGGGTAGGAACAGTCTCTGAAGGAGATCAGTCTCCAGGCTGTAAACTTCCTGGGGGCAAAAGCTATGGCAGACATTTTCTGCACACACTGTTAGTATCTGCACACAGAGCAGCGAGACAGGCTTTTTCACCCTTCTGAGCCTTCATCTGGGGTGCTGGGGAGAAGTCATTGCTACTTCCCCGCGGATCGAAGGCTATAGTCCTTGACACAGTCCTCTTAGTCAACCACACATTCACCCAGGGTTTCTTCTACTCCTCTACCCCCCAACGAAATACATTGTGTATATGTATGGAAATGTCATAATGAGAGCCATTATTACTTAAAATTAACCTATGCTAATTAAAACAGAGCCACTTGTTGGTTGATTGATTCTGGCAAATACTACTGAAACTGCCTTTATTCATAGGAAAGCTGCTTTAGGCCTGAGGTTTCTGTGACGGAAAGTTCCAGAAAGATACAGCATTCTGCCTCACTTACTAGTTTCTCCTTGCTGCAGAGAATTTTCTGCATTGGAATTTGGGGCAATTTGGTTGACAGAGGCCCTTCTAGCCCTCTCGAGTTGCTGTACCTGCTGGCGATGGAACTGAATTGAGAAGTACACTCTTTAGGCCACCAAATTCCGGATCTCTAGTCTCAGATCTGGAAGTTTTTTCTTTGTTAGAAACTGTCATTTGTGTATACAGGAATTGTTCAACAGAATAATCTCCTTGATTGCTCTCTTTGAGAATATTTACATATTCTAAATTTACATATTTACCTGGCAGGCGTGAGCAAAAGCCTGTGACACCAGGAATAGTAACATCATTAATAAAAACATCTGGGAATTGCAATCATAGTAGTAATGACAATAACACAAGGTGTCTACTGTGTTTCAGATGATATGTACATTTTCTTTAACACAATATTATTAGCAGATATTTTGTTACCATTTTACAAATGAGAAAATGGAGTCAAGATCGATTCATCCATGGATCAAAAACTCGTGGAGAGTTGCTAGAGAGCTGCTCAGTGGTTCACGGCCTTGGCTGCTCCTCTAGAAGCTTGAATTTCCAGGACTTACACGGTGACTTACACCTGTCTATGACTCCAGTGCCAGGGAATCTGACCCCTCTTTTGCCCTCCAAGGGCACCAGGCACACACATAGTGCACTGATACACATGCAGGCAAAAAAAAAAAAAAATACATGCACATAAAATGATAAATGAGCTAAGCAAAAGTGAATGAGCATTCTAAAACTAGAATACCCAGCATACCACGTCTCATTCTTCTTGCTGATTTTTGGGGGATATTTTGCTTTATCATTAAAGAGTTAAGGATCTGACTGAGAGCCACTATGGAGGCCAAATAGTAACCTGGTGCCCCTAGACAAATGGCACACAACTGACAGGATCATGTGACTGCCACAGCCAGAATGTGTGCGTAGTTTCTGGGGTCTGTAATGTGATATGGCTTCCCAGTCAGGCTTTCCTGAAACCAGACTCTGCCTTGACCTGAGTTAATTACTCCGTAGTTATTCACCCAACTGCATTCCTGCTGTCGAAGTTGCTAGGAGGCACTCCAGGGCTGCCAGTGAATACAGACCAGAACTGGGCCTGGGCCTGGGCCTGGGCAGGATGTCCTGTGAGGGGACTCCAGCGCTCCCTGACACATCTTGACTTCCCTGCTTCCGTCTTAACAAGCTTTTCTTCTGGGACATCCCAGAGTTAGAAATCTTTCACACTGATCCTACATGCTGGCACCCTGCTGTAGGCCCCCCTCATTCTGGCTTGATAGCAATCTAGCCCTCTCGGTTGGAGCTCATTACCTGGGAGCTGTCCAGAGAAAATGATGAAAGCTCACTAGGGTGTAGCTATTATGGTCAATTAGCAGCAGTCCTTTAAATGAGGGTTGGCAAACCTGGGAGCCAATGAGCATCATTTCCGAGGCCCTTTGGGTTCATTGTTTTCCTACTTCTCTTTCCTTAATCTACCTTGGCTCCTTCCTTTGTTTTCATGTTGGAACTCGTAGGAGTCTGAAAGGATGTGGAACTCATGGGTTTCTGATTGACAGTGTTTTGACTCAGGGCGAGAGTGGTGGGGGTGGGGAGAGAGGTTACTCTGTAGTCACAAGGTGGGTGAGCAACTTTAACTTTCAGGGTAGGAGGCTTGACTTCCGGGGAGTCAGTGAGTGGACTCACTGGAGAGGTTAGCATTTGACTGGAAGCCTAGCAGGGCCTACCTGGTTCCTCCTGGTCTTCTCTGGGAGAAGACACTTCCTCAGGACATACTCTAAGGGAAAGTCTTCTTTTCATAGAGGGTTCTATTGAGGCCTCTACAGGTTCTTGCTAGGAGCTTTTAGACTCACAACATCCCTGTCTTGGTTAGGGTTACTATTGTTGTGATGAAACACCATGACCAAAACACTTTAAGGAAGAAAGAATTCCTTGGATTACACTTCTACATCTCTGTTCAACACTGAAGGAAGTCAGGACAGAAAGTCAAAACTGAACAGGAACCTAGAGGCAGGAGCTGAGGCAGAGCCTGTGGAGGTGAGCGGCTTACTGGCTTACTCCTCATGGCTTGCTCAGCCCGTTTTCTTCTAGAACCCAGGACATTAGCCCAGGGATGGCACCACTCACAATGGACTGGGCCCTCCCCATCAATCACTAATTAAGAAAATGCCCTGTACCCAGATTTTATAGAGAAAATTCCTCCTTTCAGATGACTCTAGCTTGTGTCAAGTTGACATAAAACTAGCCAGTACAATCCCCCAAAGTAGTTGTGTCCCCTTGGGATATGCTTTATTCTAGTTGTTTTCCCTTTTTTCTTTCTTTTTCTTTTTCCTGAGAAATTCCAGTATTAACAGCATGGAAATTTCTCTAGGCTTCTGAGTGGTGTTAAGTTGGGAGCCTAGCCCCAGGCCCTGGCCTGGGAGTTGCTTTGCTCTGGATTCCAAATCCCAGCATGCCAGGTCCTGACCCCTCCCTGTGGGGGGGCTCAGGATCACTCCCACAGGGTATTTAAGTGGCCTCCTAGAGGAGGAACCCGTGATTTTTCGGGTCTGCATGGGCTCCCTCCTGTCCTGTCTCCCCGCCATGTGCTCGGCCACCCAAGAGCGTCATCCTTAATAAAACGATGGGAATTGTGATTTGGTTTGATTTGACCTAATTGGATTTCTTATGCTGGCAGACTTTTCTTATTCTTATCAAGTGGTTCCCACTTCTTCCTAAAGGCTATTGCATTCTTTTATGATTTAAAAATGCTGGCGAGTCCACAGTGGCAGTATGCAGGCAGGGACTCTGGGAGCAGCCAGTCCCAAGGTAGAGATGACTGTGGGTCCCTGCAAGATCCCTGGCGGGCCATGTGGCCGCAGGCAGTGGTGGCTGTCCCAGCGGCAGGCAGGCACATGGCAGGCAGGCAGGAAACAGAGACATGGATAGACACGACATGTAGAGTGAATGTTTATTCAGGGTGTTATGGAGGGGAGAGGGAAAAGGGGGGCAGAGAGAAAGAGAGAGAGAGAGAGAGAGAGAGAGAGAGAGAGAGAGAGGAGAAAGAGAGAAACAGGAGACATGTGCACCCCAAGAGAGGACAGTAAGTGATCTAAGATGGCAGCGGCAGGGAGGGGCTGCCAGGAGTGGGCGTGGCTTGCCTTTTAAAGAGACAAAAACTATAACACTTTCCATTGTCAAACTTTAGATCAGTGGCTTAAAATATGTGGTCCCTGCACCTGTAGCATCAGTGTGCACAGGACCACATGACAAAAACAACTTCTCTGGCCCCTTTACTGGAAGGCAGAAGCCTGAGAGTCAGGGCTGGTAGTCTGGTCTAGCAAGATCTTCTTGGAGATCAGCAGGGATGCTCAGATATGCCGCTCAAAATGTGCTCTGTGAGCATCTCTTGAGAGATAACAAAGATGCAAGACTCGGATTCCACTCTGAGATCTGCCAAGGGGATGCATTTTCACAAGTGCCTTGTCTGCATAGTTAAAACATGCAAGTGTTTTTTTAGTCACCCAAGACCAAAGGTAAGACTTACTGAGTGCTGGGCTCCACCCCAAAACCATTCAAATCAGAATTTCTGGGATAATGTCCATGCAGCACTGGTGTTTACAGATGTTTTCTTGGTGACTGTAATATATAGCTAACCCTGGGAGTGACTGCCGTGAACCGCTGTAGGCTCTAGAAGCTCGGGGCCCCGTGTCTACTGACAAACAAAACAGCTGGTGTTGTGCCTGCTAACGTCAGGGCAGTTAGTGCCTTCTTCAGGGTGTCTAACCTTTGGATGTGGTGATGTGACATTATCATTCGTGAAACTCACCATTGAAAATTGTACAGTGGAGTTACACACACTAAATCACAAAGTATCTAATAATGACTTAAGCTCACTTTTGATTGTGTTTTGCGGATCTAGTCATAGCTGTCCTTGGCGACATGCAGCTTGTGAGCTATGGGCAAGACAAACGTGGGAATGGCTAATTCTCCTAATCCTTGAAGGTAACAGGAAGGAGGGTTGGCGTAAACAACTATGTACCCTGGGGCTCACATAGTAACATCTTCTGTGTGTGTTGTGACTGCAGAGACATGACAACATACTGTAGAGGACCTGAGTAGGGTTATTACTAGGGTGTCAATGGATACCTGTGGGGATGGGATGAGATTAGGGGAGCAGAGAGACTGAAGATCTCAAGCTCTGGGAATGACAGAAAAAGATCACCAAGGATTTGATGACTTCAGCCTTCAAATCCCCAACCTCAGATACTCTCCAGAGTATTATTGTCGCTTACATTTATTTAGCATTCTGGCTTTTTAACGATTGTTATCTGATGATTTTGCTATGCTGCTGATCAGACACTAACTTAAGTTTCATATCTGGTGGTAAGGAGAGGCCCAGAAAACTCGGGACTTCCTTAACAACATTTAAGAAAGTAGAATCGTGAGTGGAGAGGTACTTCTTCATATCAATTGGAAAGGCATAGATTGCCTCATTTCCACTTCACTCATTAATTGTGTGTGTGGAATATTGTATTGTATATATTATGTCTGTATAGGGGTGGGGTGGGGGGAGCACACTCCATGATATGCAAGTGGATGTCAGAGGACAACCTGTGGAAGTCACTTTTCTCCCTTACCATATAGGTTCTAGAGATCTAGGCCAGGTAGGTGGTTAGGCTTGGCCGCAAGCATTTTGGCCCCTTTTCTCACTCATGATGAGCAATGCCCTCTTGTGAATGGGAGGTGCTCAGGTCCCTGCTTGAAGGGGCACCTGGAGGTTTTGACCAGCACAGTGGCTTGCTTGGGTCCTGAAACCTGGAGCACGGGCTTTCCTGGGAGCACCCCCAGAAGACTCCACGGAAGGAACTTGTTCAGCTAATTACAAAGCCCAACTGTTGCGAGTCTGGCGTGTGTGCCAGCACTCCTCACACAAGTGCTCATCCTGGTGCAGCATGAGCAGATTGTAATTATATTTATTATGCTGGCCGGGCAGCCGCAGGCCAGGAGGGAGGAGCACCCTCTCCCTGGTTGTTTCTCTTTCCTGAAGCAGTTGTTAGCCTGAGTCCATAGACAGGTGGTGGGGACATCTTGGGACAGGGAAGCCTGTGTAGGAATTCCTATCCTCAGAGCTGCCAGACCACTTGGTTTACAGGGGAGGAGGTGACAGAGACTGTTGCTAAGGCTGGGCAAAGGGACTTACTTCCTGATAGATTCATTAGGGACTATTCAGAACTGGCTTTTGTCAGATCATAGAAGTGGCGAATTATTGTTTGGTGTCCTTATTCATCTTTCCTCTAACTTACCCCCTCCCTCTGAGGACATTAATAAATTTCTAAGCACATAGGATTTGCCCCCTGGTTTGGACATTGCTATCTTTCAGTCATGATAATCATACAGAAAATCATGGAAAGAAACATAGCTATAGATACACATAAAGACACAAACATCCTAATATGTAGGTGACATAAACAAAATGGATATTTGATGACTAAAGATCATGTGTCATAAAAGAGCATGCTTCGTGACCCCAAGATCATGCAGGAGCAGGCATTTCTGAGGAAAGAGGTCTAACCTATTGTTTTTATATGGTATGGGTTATAACAAAAATCATAACAGTTAGCACTAAGATGAATCTTGTTAGAGGAAAAACTGGTTTTTGTTTTGTGAAGCAATGCAATAGGTTGTTAAAAGCAACAACAACAAAAAAATAGACCACGTGAAAGTTTCTACAACTGGATAGTAGTGAACATAAAAGTTGATTAGGAAATGGGAAAATGTGTTATCATTTTGGGAGCAGGAAAGATGGAGTATAGGAAAACATAGAGAAGAAACTGACAGATAGAGTCTGATAGAATTTTAATGATATTGATAAGGTATACTGAACTGGCTGGGTTATTTGTGTTTGTTATAACACTATCCATCTTCATGACATCTTCAGTAATGTGTGCTTTTATGGTCTTTACCAATGAACAAGGCTCTATGAATGTAAGTACCCATCTAGAAAAAGAAGCTGAGTACCATATCTGAGTTGGTGCAACCCGAAGAGAAATAGTTAACCAGAGATGGCAAGGAGCTGGTTAACCATTGGGTCTTCATATGAATGCTATCCATACCTGTGTGGTCCAAGACATTTTAAACCTATTTTATAAGGAAGCATGGCAATACCTCCATCCTCGATCGCACTGGAGTAAGAGCTGGCAAGGCGAGCCTTGCTCACACCTGTCTGTCCCTGGTTCACTGGAATTGTGTGATAGTTTTATTTTCCATCTGGATTCAGTCTGGGGTTGCTGCTGGTGGTCTCACCCATCTAGCTGCCAGAACGACCTTGGGAGGAGTACTGCTTTCTTTTCCGGAGAATCATGGAGTTCTTCAGATATGCAAAACATCCCAGGGAAATATTGGGATTCCTTGTTCGGTATCAGCCACGAAACTCAAGATCCCAGGCAAAACTTCCCATTCTCAACTCGATCGCTTTATGGCATTAGGAATCTATCACAACTGTTACATATTATTAGTTCTCTTTATATTATCTAGCAGTCAAGAACTGACTTTAAGTGGAGATTGTTCAAAACAGAATGTACAGTTCCCTGACCACATCAGCAAATTTTTGGAAAACATCTACCTTCCAGTTTTTTAGTATCTTTTTGTAGTTTCTTTCCCTTTTATTTACTTCATTTTTTTCTTCTTCTTATTTCTTCTCTGTCTTCAATTTCTATGTCCACATGTGTCTTCGTTCTTGTTTCTACAATCAGACAAGTCTATCCTTTATTTTTTACTTATATGGCTTAGTTTTTTTTTAAAAAAAACATCTGATTATATATTTCTAAGTTATAAAACAAATAGATAAATATCAAAAGCGTCCTTTCTCTCAAGATTGGCCTCCAAATACTCACCCATGTGTTAAGGTTTCTTGTCCTGTAGAGCTCAAATGGTCTGTCTTCTGAGGGATCTTGAAAACAGCATTGTGTTCTGATCCATGAAGCAAAGTGGGTTTTTCTCATTACCTCATATAGCAATCTAAGTGAAGGACAAAGTTAATTTCTGTCCTATATGTAATTGGAGATTTCTCTCCTGCCTGTCAGTTCCCGAATAACCACTCAGAGACTTAATAATACTTATAGATGTTTGACCAATGACTCAGGCTTATTTCTAGATAGCTCTTATGTTTAAATTTATCCATT
Source organism: Myodes glareolus (assembly GCF_982192425.1). Taxonomy (NCBI): domain Eukaryota; kingdom Metazoa; phylum Chordata; class Mammalia; order Rodentia; family Cricetidae; genus Myodes; species Myodes glareolus. The sequence goes on from NC_142033.1 coordinate 86,694,442, forward strand.
TTTATTAATCTATGTATTGCCATGTGGCTGTGGCATTACCTCATGTTATACATGTCTTCCTTCCTCAGTGCCTGGATGGCTGGTATCTCCCAAACTCTGCCATTCTTAACCTGCATCTCTGCTTGGACTTCCAGCCTGGCTCTATCCTGCCTTGATATAGGCCAAGGAAGCTTTATTTATCAACCAATGAGAGTAACACATATCCATAGTATATAGAAAGATCATCCCACAGCATTTCCCCCTTTATGTCTAATCAAAAAGGAAGACTTTAATTCTAACATAGTAAAATTAAAAACAAACAAATAAACAAAAGAGCCAGTTATCAAGCAAGATTCTGTTACAAGATCCAGTCTATATGTATTTGGCAAGATTAAAGAAAATACTCTATCATCTATCCTATCTTTGTGAGTATAAAGTTTTATATCTAATTTATCTTTTATCATAACTAAAGAAAACTATAATTATAACTATCTATTCTTCAACTTCATGAAAGAATCCAGAAGTATATAATATTATCTGAGTAAACAGGAAGTGTATTGCAAGCAACTTTCAAAACTCTAGAAATGACAGAGACATCTGGTTGCCTAGACAGTTATGCAAAATGTTTCTGTAATGTTGGGGCATCCATCCTCAGCCTACAGGCCCAAAGTATTTGGCAGACTTTTTAGTGAAACAGAAAATTTGACCTATTTTGGGAAAATTTGTTAGTTGCTTTCATTTGTGTTCTGAAGAATGTCTGGAAGTTTCTACTGTGAAGCAGGAACCTGAAGGACCATCCTACCTTGTTCTGGAAAAGTTTAGAGGTCATTTTCCTGTAGGTCCTTAATGTCCAGTTTATACTACATACTGTCAAGTGGTTCAGAGAAGAACAGTTTCTTGCCCAAATTCTAACCTTATCACATTGAAAGCAAACTCCATAATGAGTTTCTTTGATGTCCGTCATCCTCTTTAGAGTAATTGGTGCTGTCAGTAACAGACATGACTCATCATAGAGAAAAGTAAGTTCTTAAAACATTTTAAATGCCATATTCTGTGGGTCTTTGAAGTGTTTGAAGATTACCTATATAATTGAAATATATCTTTTTATACCTAAAAATTCTAACATTACTATAATTTGACTATCAGAGATAAGCAACTATATTTTTGTAAATTCTGTATTTCTTAATTATACATACATTTTTAATTGAATTGTTTAAATACAATACCTTAAACAAGAGTAGAAATATACATAAAGTATTAGAAAATTGACTTTAATTTTGTATCAGTAACTAAAATCCATACCAGTGTAAAGTATTTTGAGATTAACACTTGTTTTTTGGATTAAAGTAGATTCAATAATCACCACATTTTATCAACATAAAAATCTACCACTGTCTCCCAAATTTTCTATATTATATCCCCTTTCTTCTTTTAGAAAGAAATTGACTATGATCAATAACAATTTATAATCAAGCCCCTTAATTAAAAGCAAGAATTCATAAACAATATTTTGGGAATGTGGGCATAGTTCTCTAGACTATTTGCTGCTAATTGGTGGGTACTGGTCATCTTAGAGGTACCCTGAGAAATTCTGATACAGTGGACAAGTCCTGGGAAGTCCAGTTATAACCTTTGTTGACAGATATCACCTGTCAAGGTTCAGGAAGTCTCCCTTGATGAAATCTGGTCCATCTTAACCTGGAATGAATCCACAGCCTCTTTTTTTTTTTTTGCTTGTTTTTGTTTCCCGTGGAAATAAAAGCAAAACTGTGTCTCCAAAGTGATGCATCTTTTAAGTTCTATTTTACAAATATATTTTTTGACTTGCGTTTTAAAGTTAAGGCATTCTTAATTAATTATTTTAAAAACAATCTTTTCTCAAGTTAAGGCAGTTTTAAAATTTTTAGGTTGGCATGTTTTACCAGTCTCTCTTTAAATTCCATCTTTTCTTGTTCATCAGCTATCAAAAAATTCAAAATCAATGTAATACATATAGGATTCATACTCCCTGTGTATTTCCCACTTATACATTGCTTATTCTTTTTATTTTATTTTATTTCTCTCTTAAAACACTTTACTATATTATTTTTTTAAACTATTTAAATCTTTCTATAACTATTGATACCTTTTTTATTTCTTTCTTAAGTCTGTGCACATTGTAAAACACATTGGAATTATTTAGAGGTTTCTCTGTCTGGACCTTTCTTTACTATGTATCTTTTAGCATTATTTTGTCTGTATGAACAAAAGCTAAATCCACCACACAGCATGTGGCTGATTTGTCTCTCTGTATGGAGGCCTGTGTGAGATTGTAGAAACCCTACATGCAGCTTAGCTCATGGTGAATGCTAGCTGACTCCATATTGCAAGCAGCTATTCAGAGACACGTCTCTGCATTGTTGCTCACATGAGTCTGTGAGACTCAGTGTAGTGCAGCTCCCCTTTTATGTAGCTCCATTTTTGTGCATTTAGAACCTTTTAAAAAACTTTCTCAGATCTTATGTGGATCTATGCCAGATGTTGAGCACCATATGTAAATGGAGGCTTTTCTCCAGCCCACCAGTTCCCAAATAACCACTCAGAGGCTTAATATTACTTTTGAATTTTGGCCAATGGCTCAGACTTAATACTAGATAGCTTTTATATAAAAACTAACCCATTTCTATGGATCTGTGTATTGCCATGCGACTGCGACATTATCTCATTTTCTACATGTCTTGCTTCCTCCATGACTAGTTGGTACCTCCCAGACTCCACCCTTCTTTATCTGTATCTCTGTATCTTATCTTCCAGCCTAGCTTTATCCTGCCTCGCCATAAGCAAAAGCAGCTTTATTTATCAACCAATGAGAGTAACACATATTCACAGCATACAGAAAGACTATCCCACCGCATTCCTTTATCAGAATTATTCTGTGTTCTTCTTGGCTTATTAAATCAAATTGTTAATACTCAGTTGCTTCATTAGAATATGCCTTTTAGGCCTGAAACCTTTTTCTTTTTTTGATACAGGCTTGATACAGCCTTAGCTGTCCTGGAACTCTCTCTGTAGGCCAGGATGGCCTCTAATTCACAGAGATTCACCTGCCTCTGCCTCACAAGTACTGGGTTTAAAGGCATGTGCCTCCACCACCCGTGTAACATGTGGGGCCGGCTTGTTGGGGTATCTGTCCTGCCCAGTACCCCACAGCCAGCAAGCCACAAAGAAAAATCACACGGAGTCTACATTAGGTTATAAACTGATTGGCCCTTAGCTCTGGCTACTTATTAGTTCTTATGACTTATCTTAACCCATTATTCTTATCTACGTTAGCCATAATGGCTCGGTACCTTTACCAGAAGGGACAGCTTACATGCTGCTTCTTCAGTGATCTGGGCAGGAGTGGCGGTGGAGAGATCTTCTTCTTCTAGAATACTCCCAGTCTCTTTGCTCCACCCCTATTTCCTGTCTGGCTTTCCTGCCTATACTGCCTGCCTGGCCAATCAGCGTTTTATTAAAATATGATTGACAGAATACAGACAATTCTCCCACAACACACCCAGCCAGGCATACACTGTTTTATTGCTTTTTTTTCCATTTTAAAAACTAGTTAAAAGACAAAAATCAAAAGCTCTTTCCCTTTAGAACACAACTTTGGTAAGCAGGCAACATGATTCTGGAACAGGTTTAAATATGATTTACATACTTGCTAAAGTCATAGCATTGGTTCATGCATAGTCCTGAAGCATTAAATAACTGTCCCACTTGGTTTGGTAAAGATTAGATTAATTTAAAGAGAGAAAAGTCACAATGAGTCATTGGTGCCAAGAAAAGAGAAGTTTGCTCCTTTTTAATGCAATACCCATACAACTGACAAGGAGAGGACCAAGCAGGCATTTCCTGCGACAGGACAGCCTCTCTGGATTAGAGAGTTGCTGTGCCCTATAGAGTGGTATCTGACTTAGTAACATGATTGTTTACCAGCCCTATAACCACTGACTATATCAATATATAATGGTCTATCCAATTTCAGGATTGGTACAAGGAGGTAATTAATTATAAACAACAGAATCCAGAACGTCCTACAAGGGCAAATCTCTTTCCACTTTCTAATTGTTATTTTATGAAAACAATTAAATGAATGCATTTACCTGAGATAGCATGAGGGAAAATCTTTAGCACATTGAACTATTTTTTGTTTTTATTAATTTTTTTCTTTTCTTTTTAAAAAAATTAAAACAAACTATCTTTTTTCATTTTACATACCAATCCCAGTTCCCACTCCCTTCTCTCCTCTCCTTTCCTCTACCTACCTCCACTTCACCCCCAATTCACTCTTCAGAGAGGGTAAGGCACTTTGCTTTGTGGAAGGTCCAAGGCCCTCCCTACTATATCTAGGCTGAGCAAGGTATCCATCTAAAGAGAATTGGCTCCCCAAAACCTTGGCCATTCTTTAGTCCATAATAAATTTAGAAGCCTAATATAAAATTTATATATGAAAGAAAAAAAGCGGTTCGAGGATGTAAAAGGAATGCCAGGCTGTGTTCTGCCACCCGGCTAGCTTTACCCAAAATAATTACACGGAAACTGTACTCATTTTAAACACTGCTTGGCCCATTAGTTTCAACCTCTTACTGACTAACTCTCACATCTTGATTAACCCATTTCTAATAATCTGTGTAGCACCATGAGGTGGTGGCTTACCGGGAAGGATCTTAACCTGCATCCGTCTTAGAGAGGAGAGCTATAGCATCTAACTCACTTCCCTTCTTCCCAGCATTCTGTTATGTCTTCCCTGCCTACCTATGTTCTTACCTATCAGGCCAAGCAGTTTTCTTTATTAATTAACCAATGAACCAACAGATAGATAGAAGACCCACCTATAGCATGAGGATGTACAAGTGAAGATAGGATGGACTATACTGTGTCTTCAAGGATTTCCACACGCTCTGGCTTAGTTCACAAGGTTCCTTTCTTGCTTACACAGATTCTGGTAGCATGGACTTTGGTTCTCTAGAAAGTTGTTTTCCTAGGGGTCTAGCTAGGTTGTTTATTATATCTTGTTGCTGTGCCACCAGGAGCACATTTTTTCCCCTTTCATTCACTGAGGTGTTGCAACTTCTGGGCTCCCAATTATTTGCTGAATGTAGACATGCTAATCACAGTGGCCTTCCTAACTAAACATGGGCCAGGAAATGGAGGAGGATGTATAGGTAGCAGGTCCTAAGCCACTATCTCTGCCACAAAGCTTTTGAAAATATCTCTTTTGCTAAATACCATTATTTGTGTGAAGTAAATATAGATGTTTGCTGAGGGTAGACGGCATGGAGGGACACTGGACAAGGACCCTTTAAAGTCGGAAATGCTTGCATTAAGAATAGTCTTGCTCACACTGCTGAACTCTGAACAGGCTTCAGGTGGCAGTTCTGGTTGTCACGCAAAACCATACCGCAGGGTACAGGTAGATGGCCTGGAGACACCTGCCCTATGCTTGTCACGTGGGGTCTGCAAGTTTCTTAGGGCTCCCTCTGAGATGGCTCACTACTATCCAGTTTTGTTTGCAGTCCCCCCAGAGGTAAAAATCCCAGAAAGTGGCAGTCATATCTCAATGGCTGTAGCTTCTGTGGTAACATGTTACATGATGACTGGAAATACCAACTGACAACCAGGCAAATAACCTGGGAAGCCACGTTAATAATACTGCTTTTGTGGTGGCTACAAATCAGAGCTTTTCATATTTGCAGATGACCCAGAGAGTGGCAAAACATAGATTCAGATTCAGCAAGTTTGGATGTGGCCTGCTAGTTTATATATGCCTGGAGATTTTGCACTGAGTGGAATGCTGACTCACATCAGGCTCTGTGGTCTGAATATGATGAAAAGTTTTGGAAGCGTCCGCTACAAAAACTGTAAGCTGTGTGTGATGTTCCTATTGCCTTGACCTGCCAGTGAGAACCACACATGGGTCTTAGGAAAAGAGGCCTCACTAGGACATTTGTGAATATATGATTCTACTTACACTTAGTTTTGTCTTCTTTCCTTATGAAATCTGACAGGCAGTTAATAGCTCATGGAGAATGTAGCCTTACCCAAACTATTCTTTGAAGGAGTTGAAAACCACTGGTTTTCAAGGATTTTTCTCCCATTGCTACTCTTAAATCTGGTCCAGGTATTCAGATAAGTTTGAGAAAGTGCTAGAAGCAACCAAATACCCATCCACGGCCTTTTCTAAGTGTTCACCAGAGAGGATGGTTTCAGCTTCAAAAGAGCCATGCAAGCCGGAATAATGAAGTGTGCTGTTTTATTACATTTCCGGCCAAAAGGAGGGATTGTATCAGAAGAGGAAAAGGATGGAGAGGTTTTAGCTTGATTTCTCTGATGCTGATAAGGAGTAATTTTTGCAGAAGGTAAAAAAGTAATCCAGTGCAATAAAACCATTTTCACAATACCTTGGCGTGAGTTATGGCTCCAAGTGAGCCATGTGGATCCTAATGGCTGCCTAGGCCTCCAGCTCCATCTTTCATGGGTCAGCCCGACATTTTTATAGTGCTGACACAAGAGAGAGCATTTATGTGGCTTCCCTTCTCCATCTGTCAACTGTTAGGGGAGTGCTGCTACCTCGGCTTCCTTTTTGATCTGGTTTTCGGGTCCTCATAGCGGGGGGATTCTTGGCTAGGCTGTGAGAGTGTTGGCTCTGGGGGCCAGTTTCACCCGGTTTTTGAACTGTTAATGCTTAGAAGGCTAGGGAATAAGTCATTTTTACATGAATCAGAGGAAAGCTCTTCCTTCTTCTTTATGGCTAATCAGAATCTTAGCCATGCTACATTGGCTTTCCCTGGACCTTCCAGATTTGACCCAAGTTCTGTTTCCAGGAAGTAGAACTCTCCCTCCCTGGGTTTAATATTTGTCTTCTCCTGAAACAGAAACACAGAAAGTTGGTTCCACGCAATAAATAAGAAATGTATAGTCTATGTTGGTCCATCATGCTTGTTTGTTAGTGTCTTTGTGATTTGAAGTGGAATACTCTCATTCATTTCTTCTGAAATGTTGAGCCATTTTTGCCATTCTTTTGCCCACAATAAATTTAGATGCCTACTATAAAATTTTTATATGAAAGAAAAGAAAAGAGACTGTTCAAAGATGTACAAATGAAGATAGACTGGGCTAGGTTGTTTCATCAAAGAATTCTAAGAGAAGGACAATGTGATTTGATACATGGGTGATTTGATGTACATAATGGAAGAAATTTAGCTCCTCCCACTCTTCTGAAGAAAGAATCATGGATTTCATTGATGTATGTGTGTGTGTGTGTGTGTGTGTGTGTGTGTGCATATCATGGTGACAATGAGAACATAGAATTTCATGAAGTTAAATTCTATTCTCTGTCGAATTAAAGAGGCTACAGGGGTGGACTTTTATGTCTATTACATTGACTTCAGGAAGGCATTTGAAAGCATTTGTAGGAAAGGACTTTGGGAAACAATGAGGTTCTACAGGTACCCAGAGAAAATTATAAGAATACTAGAAAAGATACCTTTGCAGCAAAGTCTGTAGAGAACTAAGTTATCAGCTTAAGACAATTGTAGGAGTGCTACAGGGATGCGTCCTCTCACTACTACCCTTTAATAAATTCCTGGAATTAATAATAGCAACAGCCCTGGAGGATGAGGAGATAGGTGTGCATATAGGTGGTGTAAAAATCAATAAATTGCGTTTCGCTGATGATACAGCACTACCTGCTGAACGTCCAAATGATCTGTGGGTCATGGTAAATAGAGTGGTGGGAGTGAGGGAAAACCTTGGTATGAAAGTAAACATCGAGAAGACTGAGATACAGCATATGGGAAGGGCTCACAAGGACTTTTTTGTTTTGTTTTGTTTTTTGTTTTTCAAGACAGGGTTTCTCTGTAGCTTTGGTACCTGTTCTGGTACTAGCTCTTGCTGACAAGGCTGGCCTCGAACTCACAGGGATTCGCCTGTCTTTGCCTCCTAAGTGCTGGCACTAAAGGTGTGTGTCCTCACCACCTGGCTAAGGATTTTAACATTGTAATAATGAATCAGAACCTCAAGTAAATAGTCAACTTTGTCTATCTGGGAAGAAGCCTCAGTTCAGAGGAGGGAGCTATTTCAGAGATCAAAAGGCAGATAGGGACAGCGAGGGCTGCATTCCAGGCACTAGGAAAGGTTTGGTCAGCAAGAGACATAACGACAACAACAAAATTCCAAGTATATGAGACGCTTGTCTTGAGTTGTCTTCTTTACAACTCCAACAATGAACTACTCCACAGAACAGTGGCTGAATGTGTTGGAGATGGCATGTCTCAGGAGGATTCTAGGCGACACATGAAGAGATAGGCTGTGCAACAATGGCGTTAAGAAATATCTCCACCTACAGAAGGAAGTAACCTACAGGATATGCCAACAGTGCTGGAGATACTTCAGCCATGCTATAAGAATGGACGATGGCAGATATCCAAAGATAGCACTTCTTGGAGGGGTGCATGGGATAAGGTGAAGAGGAAGGCCCAAACAATGCTGGATGGACAGCACAAAGGAAGACTGTGGAACCTTGGGTATGACCATAACACAAGCTTCTAGGACTGCCCAAGGTAGAAACAACTGGTGAACCACCATAAACGGGCTGCCCATGCATACTTAAGCATTGCTAGGGCATAAATGATGATGATGATGATTATGATGATGACGACGACATGGGTCAGATAGGGGTGAGGTGGCGGGGTCTGACTTAGGGCTGAGAGGCAAGAACAGCTTTGCCTGGAGCTTTCCTGGCAGCCGGGCTTACAGGACATTCACTGGGGAGTTTTAATTCACCCACTTTCCATTATTTCCCTAAGGCTTGTTGTGTTATATCTATTTCCTTGTAAGAAGACAAGACGAGCTAGAGGAGAATTTTGAGCTTTCTTTGCTGTTGCGGGGTCTTCTGAGTTCAGTGTTCTTTCTGGCATGACTGGGAACTCCATCTGCATTGGCAGAGAGCTAGCGAGGGCCTACCTATGGTGCTTGGTTAATAGGGCAATGGTAGAGCTTGTGACTTCCCTTCCTTTGTTAGTCACCAGCTCTGCTTGCACTGTATCTCATCACAGCAAGGTCTTGAAAGAGAGATGGACTTACTGCCATTTTTCCGATGTGACAGTAGGAAGCAAAGGTGGGATTCTAATCCTCAACTTTGTGGCACTACAACTCTGAACCTAATATGCTTCTACTGTGTTAAATGCTGAACCACCTTTGTGTGAATGCAACCTTTTGCTTGCAAGGGAGTCATGTGCAAAAATAATAGAAATTCAAAAGTGGTTATATGCCATCACTGATTTGGAGCCTGGTTCTTGTGAGCTCTGCCCCTGATTCTGTCAGAGGATGGAGGTGGGTGGGGAGTTGGCTATCATCTTTGTAGGGGGATGGGATGTGAATGTGGAGGATGGTGGTCCTTTTCATCAGTCTCTTGGCACCTGGCTTTAAGGATTCTCTTTGTATTCACAGACCCATGTTGAGTTACCATTAAATCTTCAACACCGGAGATAGTTTCTATTTTTCCATGATGAAATTTCTGAACCTGTATATACCATGTACTTGATGTACATTTGATTGATCTACTGATAGACACGATGCCTCGACTTGTTCATAGTTGGAAAAGTAGGATGCTTTGAAGGCGAGAGAGGTTGGCTCCAAATGCCTTCACAGAACGCTTTGTAGGAAGTGCCCGCTAAACAGCCCCCAAACCTGAATCACAAGCTAGGAAACTGGAGTTTGAGAGCAAGAAGGCCGTGTGCAAACGTAAACTGCACACACAGCAGATTAGAATCTGACTGTAGAGCAGCCATGTCTCCGAGGGAGCCCAGTGCCCTTTGGTGCTGTTTGCTCCTGAGGCGCTCATTCACTGTTAGCTTAAGGTGGTAATAATGCAAACTCCAATGCCAGGATGGCCATTGATCAAAGAAATGAGCTGGCAGTTTCCAGGCAGAATCACAAAATGAAATATCTCAAATCGATCAGCTCGAAAACATTTTTCACATTCTATCCATCCCCTCTGAGCCATTCAGAGAGCAAAGTAAAAGAAATTAGAAATTTGAAATTGCTGCTTGTTCATAGCAACCACTTTGGGACAGGGACGAGCCGCAGTTCATCTAGTTTTTCTTCTTAGAGAATTAGCAGGGACCACTCCAGTGGGTGTAGACATATCCGGTGCAGTTTGAGCCCCCTTGTTCTCATTTAACTTCAACAGCAAAACTAGCAGCGAGCAGGCATTATCCTGCTATGATAATCTATAATTTTATCATATCTATAATATTATCATATTATAGATGAGGAAACCGAGGCTCAGAGAGGAAAGTGAACTACCTGAAGTCCCACAGCTAGGGGATGAAAGCCATGCTCTTAGCTACAATATAAAGTGCCCATTCATTTCCAAACATCTTTACTTAAAAGAGAGAAATGCTCTTTTTCAAAGCGGAATTTGGAGACAGTGCATGAGGTTGTGAACCATTAAGTGGTGTGTCCTTCTGTTTTTCAGACAGAAAACATACAAGTAACTTTCTATTTTGTAGCCATTTCAAATAAGGAAGACACAAATGAAGAGCTATAAGTATTCTGTAGGGGAATGCCTTTCCCTTTTGAAGTCTGTTGTAACAATGCCATGGCACAATTACAGTCCTTTGGAGGTTGGGCTGCCAGTATCCTGGATGGCCAAGAAAAAGGCAATACAGCAGGTAGGCCAGAAGAGAAGGGATGGGGAGATGGAAAAAGGAAGATGGAATTGGTTTCCTAGTTTCAATCACTCCAAAACCAAACCAGAAGAAGGTGATAAAATATGACTGATGCTTTTAGCTTAAATCAACCTGAGCCTAAACAAAGATACAGACAGTTAATTAATGTATCAACGAGTAAGGCTATTGAGATGCACTGAGGGGTGGAAGCAAACTGAAGGAGGAAGCCAATCAAAGGGAGAATCTTTTTTTTTTTTCAGGTTTCAGAATTTTTTATTTCTTTTGATTTCAAAAAATTCAATCTGAAAAAATCCTTTCAATAGTTACAAAAGTTCAAAAATCTGGCAAAATATGAAAATGCCTCTTGTAACATCTCGACACCACCAAATAATTATTATTTTTTAATTTACTTATTTATTTATTTATAAAAATTTCCACTTTCTCCCCTCCTCCCAATATCCTCCCATTCCCCCCACTCCCTCTCCTCCTCCCTCTCCAGTCCTAAGAGCAGTCAGGGTTTCCTCCTAATACCCTCCCATTCCCCCCCTCCCTCCCCCCCTCCCTCCAGGTCTAGGAAGGTGAGCATCCAAACAGACTAGGATCCCAAAAAGCCAGTACATGCAGACGAAACAAGACCCAGTGCCATTGTCAATGGCTTCTCAGTCAGCCCCCATGTCAGCCACATTCAGAGAATCCGGTTTAATCATATGCTCGTTCAGTCCCAGTCCAGCTGGCCTTGGTGAGCTCTCATTAGATCAGTCCCCATATATCAGTGGGTAAACGCACTCCTCGCGGTCCTGACATCCTTTTTCATGCTCTTCAAAGGGAATCTTAAAGGAGGAGGAGTCTACAAGCAAAACCAAAGTGGTCCAACTTGGAACAGGAAGAAAATGTATAGGATAAATATTCAAAGATTCTTCTACATTGCTGGATCACTAAACACAACATCTACCTTCTTTGGAGGAAATACACTCAGGTGCCAATAAACCACCTCCTCAGTACATCATTGAATATTTGTAGGCTCCATCAGAAAGATCTGAGTAGTCATGGCAATTTTATTCATAAAATGTCAACAGTAGAATAATCATTGTTCATGTATGTAGCATACAAGGATAATGGTACATATCAACTAAAAGTGAGCAGGATAGGGGCTGGAGCTGAGTGCACACTTGCAGAAGACCTGAGTTGTGTTCTCTGTATCCATGTCGGGTAGGCTCATAGACACATGTAACGTGCCTCTGCTCCCTGTGTTTAGCTATACTCATGTGCATGCATCCCCCTCCAATATTCATAATTAAAAATAAAATTAAAAATTAAAAATGAACACTCCACACGTAATAATACAGATTATTCTTAAAGGCATAATGTTGAGTAAAAGAAATGAAAGGAAAGGTAGACACAGACACAGCAAAACATGAAGATAATTACCCCTTCCTTCTTCCCTCCCACTCCCTCCCTGCCCTTTCATCTGCCCTCCACCTCCATTCATTCAGAAGTGGTAAGGCCTCCCATGGGAGTCAACAAAGCATGGCTTATCAAGTTGAGGCAGAACAAAGCTCCTGCCCCTTGCATCAAGGCTGGGCAAGGCATCCCACTATAGGGAATAGGTTCCAAAGTGCCAGCTTATACATCAGGGACAGGTCCTGGTCCCACCACTAGGGGCCCCGCAAAAGACCAAGCTGCACAACTGTCACCTAGATGCAGATAGCTTAGGTCGGGTCCATTCTGGCTTCCTAGTTGTTGGTCAAGAGTTCATGAGCTCCCGCAGGCTCAGATCATCTGTCACTGTGGGTTTCCCCATCACAATCCTTCTTCCCTCTCTTCAACTGGACTCCCTTGACTATGGATCACTGCCATCTGCTTCCATAAATTACTTGATGAAGGCTCTATGCTAACAATTAGTGTAGTCACCAATCTGATTACAGGGGAAGACCAGTTCAGGCACCCTCTCCACTATCGCTAGGGCCTTAGCTAAGGTGATTCTTGTGGGTTCCTGGGAGTTCCTCTGATACCAAGTTTCTCTCTAACCCCATAATGGCTGCCTCTATCAAGATATCTGTTTCAACAGAGCAGTGATGGTGCACACCTGTAATCCCAGCACTCAGGAGGCAGAGGCAGAGATAGGAACATCTCTGTGAGTTTGAGGCTAGCCTGGTCTACAGAGCAAGGTCCAGGATAGACAAATTTACACAGAGACACCTTGTCTTGAAAAAAACAAAACAAAAAAGTTATCTCTTTCATTGTTCTCCCCCTTCATCCTGTCCCCTTACTTGACCATCCTGATCCCTCATGTTCCCATCCCTCATCCCCTCCCCTATACCCACACCCACCTTCAACCCCAGCTTACTCAGGACATCTCTCCTATTTCCTCTTCCAAGGGAGATCCATGAATCCCTCTTAGGGTCCTTCTTGTTACCTAGCATCCCTGGGGCTGTGGATTGTAACCTGGTTAGCCTTTGCTTTATATATAATATCTATTTATGAGTGAGTACATACAACGTTTGCCTTTTGGGTCTGGTTTACCTCATTCAGGATGATTTTTTTCTAGTTCTACTCATTTGCCTGCAAATTTCATGCACCATTGTTTTTTTTCTCACTAATTAATACTCCATTGTGTAAATGTACCACATTTTGTTTATCCATTCCTCAGTTGAGGGGCATCTAGGTTGTCTTCAGGATTTGGCTATTATGAATAATGATGATATGAACAGAGTTGAGCAAGTGTCCTTGTGGTATGTTTGAGCATCTGTAGCATGAACAATAAAAACCCAGAGATAGATATTGGGGTTTAACCTGAAGATCAGAAAAGCAAAGCAGCCAGTCACTGACTTTTACCTCTACCTCAGACCAAATTCTCAGATTGAGATTGAAACTGAGACCTGTCCCCTCCTGTTTTATATTCCTCTCTAGTGCTGGGATTAAAGGTGTGCACTATGACATACCCGGCTTGCATGGCTGACTAGTGTGGCTGCTGGGATTAAAGGTGTGTGCCACCGCTGCCTGGCCTGTATGATTGACTAGTTTAGTTCCTTTACAGTGATATTCAGGCAAGCTTTCTTTGTAAAAACACAAATAATATACCACTATAGTTCCCCTTTTTGTCTAAAATGAAAAGAAGGCTATAAAAATATAAGAGAAACATTACAATAATGATGGAGGAGGATCATCTGTCTTTGTGTTACTTTCATTGGTTAATAAAGAGAATGCCTTGGCCTTTTTGACAGGTCAGCCCTTAGGTAGGTGGAGTAGACAGAACAGAATGCTGGGAGAAAGAAGCAGGGTCAGATAGCTTACATTCGAAATAGTTACATGGAAACTATATTCTTTTAAACACTGCCTGGCCCATTAGTTCTAGCCTCTTATTGGCTAACTCTCACATCTTGACTCAACCCATTTCTAATAATCTGTATGTCACCACGAGGTTGTGACTTACTGGGAAAGATTCAGCATGTCTGACCTGGCAGCTTCATGGCGGGTGGCTCGCTCTGACCCTGCTTCTTTCCCCAGCATTCTGTTCTGTCTACTCCACCCACCTAAGGGCTGGCCTACCAAAAAGGCCAAGGCAGTCTCTTTATTAACCAACGAAAGTAACACATAGACAGATGACCCTCCTCCATCACAATAAATACAATGACTGTATACAATGTATATAGGCAATAAACACATCAACAATGTCTAGTGCATTTGCATTTGATAAATTCAGAGAAAATATTCCATTTCTATCCTGTCTTGGTGAGTTCAAAGTTTTGTACCTTATCTACTCTCTATCATAACTTGCTTTCTTTGTCTGGTAAACAAAGAAAGCTATAACTATCTAGTCTTCAACTCCCCCAGAGACCCAAGAAGAAAATAATATGAACTGAGTAAGCAGGAAGTGAGAACAAGAGACTCCTAAAAAAAATGTGAGAAATGACAGAAACAGCTGGCTACCTAGACAGTCATCCAAAGTTCCTCTGCAACATTGGGTCATCCATTTTGACCTACAGGCCTAACATATCTGATAGACTTCTCTGTGAAGCAGGATATTCTGAAGGGCTGTCTCTCCTGGCCTTCAAAATGTTTGGCAGTCACTTTCTTTTATGTCCTACTTGTTCAATTAGGACAGCATACTGTCAGCAGTTGGGACAAAGGCATTTTCTTTCCCAGGGACTTACTTTTTCCACAAAGAAAGTAAACTCCATGTGTAATTTCTTTGAGGCCCATTATCTTCTCTGAAATAGATAGGTGCTGCCAGGAGCAGACATGTCTCATTGTCATAAAAAGAAAAGAACTTATGTTATTAAAACATCTTAAATGTCATACTCTGTAAGATCTCTGAAGTGTTTGAAGATGACGTATCTATCTAAAATATATCTCTGACTTTGAAAACATAACTAATGTGACAACAAGTTTGATTATAAAAGGTGACTAATTGCTAACCTGCATTTTTTATTATCCTAAACAGGTGATAATAATAATAATAATAATTTTTAAGGACTAGAAATATACATTACATTTTTAGATAAGTTGTACAGGCATAATACCTTGAAGAAGAGAAGAAATATATGTATAGTATGTTCTAACAAAATTAATCTCAAATTTAAATTAATATCCAAAATTTGTATATAATATACAAAAGCGCAATCCAATGTAAAACATTTATAACTAGCAGTTGCTTTTTTAAAAGTAGATTCAGTAATCTACCTTTTTATCTTATCTAGATGCTTTTTTTTCTTTTCAAGGTAGATTCAGTAATCTATGCTTTCATCCTATCCATATCTGTATCCTTTTTTTCAGAGTAGATTCAATAATTTTTCCTTTTATCCTATTATATCTATATCCTTTCTTCCTTTTCAAAACAAGAGCTCTGAATCTAATCTCCTTTGTTTAACTTTTATACTGACCATAACCAACAGCAACTTGTAATAAACCCCCCTAAACAATGACAAATATCCTTAACCCACTGAACGAATAAAAACTACCCAGCTACCTCTTGGGAATGGGGACATTGTATTGTTAAATTTACTTTCTATTGTCTGAGGGAAATAGTATCCTTAGGAGATCCTGAAAAGAAAAATCTGGCTTGGGAGAGGTAATTGTATCATTTGTTGTTCAGTCTCTGTGTAATGGGAAAGTACAGAGCTTATCTCAAGTCCTGGTTAGAGTAGTCTGTTAGGCTGGATTATATCAGATAGTCACCTTGAAATTGTTTTGAGCAGTTTATAGTTCAAAGCCAATCTTTAGGTTGTGTTTTCCAACTCAGTGGTAATATCATAGTCCTGGAGGAATTGTTTCTGCGGGGCCCTATCCTCCTTATGGAAACTTAAGGAGTTAGGCTGTTAGGTGGGCTCATGGTTCATTGAAAAAAACTGATAGAGGCTCAAACCCAAAACCATGTACAGGATGGTAGATAAAATCCTTTCTAGAATTAGTTAGTACTCTATATGACCATTAATATCATGATGAAAATTTAATATATATTTATGTGTATATCTTTATAGATATTAATCTTATAAATCTTATACTTTAAGAAAATCTGTTGAAGAGTCAGTATAAAACCAAGTGTTGATGAGATTAGTGAAAATAAAGTCAATTATTATTAAATATTTACTTTTCTTCTGTCTCATATCAGGTAGTTCTTTTGACATGAGTCAGAGATTTTGGATTTCACTTTAATAAGCATGCTTGTGTTTAGGGAAGGAGAGAGTCACACTCCAACTCCAAAGTCAGCTTTAATTTTTAATTAGACTGCAATTGCAAAAACTATTTTTATTACATGACTGTAGAGAACAGAAGAAACAAAAATTTGGAAGTGTTTATGAAATTTTATCTTGTTGTAAATGTGATATACCAATGGGCCAATTTACTCTTTTTCTTGAGACTTTTTTTCTGAATGATTTGTTCTTTTTCTTCAGGTGTCTCATTTGTCCGGTGGTCTTCAGATTCTTTAGCTGTATACCTTTATTCTCCTGAAAACACAGAAACAAAACCCTTGCCCAACTCTAATTTTGGGGAGACTCTCTTTTGGCAAGTTATATCTTGTGGAGGGCCGGACCACATTCTTCATTGCTTCTAGGAACAAAGGTAGAGATTGACCTCTGTGACCCCAAGGTGTGGCGGCACATGCCTTTAATCCCAGCGCACGTGCTTTGTAACTCTCTACCGCTGCATCCCTGCCTACTCCCGAGGTTTCACCTGGGACTGGGAGCAGTTGACCAATCGAGGAATGACATGTCCAGAGCAGGGTCTGTTTCCTTTATAAGGGATGGGTTCCATCTTATCTGGGTCTCCGCCATGTGGCTTATGCTCTAGCTCCCAAGAGACATAAAGCTTTTCTGCAGAAGGATCCTATGTGTACCGCGTGGTTCTTGCTGGCGAGATGGTAGCGCGGGACATCTGGTGCTGATACCCGGGAAAAAGAAGAACTTTGCACCACCGGAGACCCCTTGGACACAAGGAGGATTCAGAACTGCAGGCATGCGTGCTCAGAGAGGTACGTTCTAAAGTCCAGAGAGCATATCAGAAACTGAGCAGCAGTGGGAGGTTGTGCGCGCACCCAGATAAGTTAAAAAGGACCCTCCGGTAAAGAATGGGGGAGACAGAAAAGAAAATAAGTTAAAAAGGACCCCCCAGTGATTTTAAAAGATAGTGAGGATGGGGGAGAGGGCTGATTTGCAGGGTCAAAAGCTTTATGTTGTGTTGTTCATGTTGTCTTTTGTGTACTGGATGGGAGAGGGATATTTGAACTTGGAGACTGCTGAGGATGTGGTGTTTTGGGAGGGAGGTTCTGTTTTCGTCTCCACGGAGGGGGAGAGCCTAAGGGTGTACTTGGGATTTACGTGGTTTGAATCACCGAGACCTCCTGAAATGTTGTAATGTATACCCCTAAAATGCAGCGGCCCAATAACAGCAGGAAGCAGCCAAAGAGACTAAACGACGCCCAAATTCCCTTAAAGATTAAATGAGGTCCTTTCAAGCCTGCTTCTCTGAGTTCAGCTTTGCTCCGTGCACCGGTTTGGGCTCGGAGTGGGTGCAGCTGGGGCTGGAGGGCGGCTGGAGCGGAGCTTTGCTCTGTGGCTATGGTGGGAGGCATATTGCGCAGGCTCGGTTGGTGCCTGGCCTGGAGGGTATCACAGCTGTACTGAGAATGAGAACGGTGCCGCAGGCTGCCGGGCCAGGAGGCTTGCAGTGTGCCTGAAACTGTGAGGGTCTCTGAGGCAAAAGTGGCTTTGGTTCCATTTGGCTACGCTAAACTATGCTGACTTCAGGCAGGGCTGGTCGTATTTATCATAATAAAAGCGCAATTAAGGTTTAGACGCAGTAAACAGGCAGTACCGTATTACATCTACATAGTGCGACTTAAGTTTTTAAGAACTGCTTAGCATTTTAAGAACTCAAGTCCTCCTAAAAGATTGCTGTGTGTACGCTTGGCTTGTCTGGTGTTTCAGGATCCGCAGGGAGGTGGATGCGAAGGGCCCTTGGATTTTGGGGTGATTGGGTCGTTGGCTGGATCTGTGAGAGTTTACAGCCGCTTTTGCTATGGCACAGGTGTTGAGAGTTTGCTAGTAGGGAAGCGGCCCTGTTCGCCGCCTCTTCCATCGGGCCCCTTGAGCCGCAACGGCTCTGGCGCGGATCTTGAGATGTTGCCGCCTGTGACGCCTCGGTCTGAGTGTCGGCTCCCGCCACACTCCGCCACCAACACAGCCTCAGAGAACTAGGCTAGCCCCGCGGGGAAGGCAGGAGCGCCTGGGGGTGGAGCCGCCACTTCCTGGCCTGGGACAGGCGGAGCCGCACAGCGGGACACGGGGAGCCGCGCAGCGAGCAGGTCCAGGGCCGCGCACAGCCCTTGGATGGCGGGCGGGCTCTGGAACCCGAGGCCACCGTACTGGCAAGGAGTACGGGAGCCAATAAATCTTAAACCTTATATCAACAAACAGGGCCTGGGTTTTTCCTAGGCGCCACTGGGACAGCACGGCCTATATCATAAAAAACAGAGACCCTCAATCAGTTATCTACCACAATGGCTACAGCCCTGGATCAACAGGTTACCATAGATACATCTATTAGAGGTAGAATAAAGAACAGGTGGATAGCTTATGGCAGCTTGCCCAATTGGGCTATGTATGGAAAACTCCAGCCTTTTGTGTGACCAGTGTACCATATGAGAACTTTATAAAAGTGGCTAACTTGTCCCGAGAATTGTCTTTGTATCTTGCAGGAGAATTTTGATGATTTGCTGTCCTCCTTGAGATGGTCCATCGTGACAATCAACTCCACGCGAGTGGACATAAGCCTGGCCAAAGGATTCCAGTCCTGGATCGTGTCCTTCATCCCCTACTTCAAAGAATGGGTGGGGGTGGGAGTGTTTTGGAACGGTCCTGCTATGGAATAGTGTTTCTCCTCTGGATGGTCTGCTGACTCTAATCCCAAAGCCATAGGGACAAAGTGGTTTTTGCAACAGCGCTGGCTGCCCTGGAACAGGGAGCCTCTTCTGATACGTGGTTATTTATGTTAAAGCAGTAAGGTTTAAGCCAACCAGCTCCTGCACCCCTAGGACTGTGGTCCATTGCACAGGGTGGAGTGCTTGGCTTAGCTAGCCCTGAAGGTTGTGGAGCTGAAAAGCATCACACAGAGAATGGCCCTCTCTGAGAGATAAGTCGCTCTGCTTAAGGGTTTCCTGCCGTATATTCCCTTTCCCAGAAAATTGGCAGAGGGCAGGCCGGATAGGTTCCAGGTGTCATGAGCCTAGGGACAGATTCCGTGTAAGCCCATTTTTATGTTTTCATTTTGGGAAGTGCGACCTCTATCTTTGCCTTCCTAGGGAGTTGCCTTTCTGCAAAGAAGTAAAAAAAGGGGGATATGTGGAGGGCCGGACCACATTCTCCATTGCTTCTAGGAACAAAGGTAGAGATTGACCTCTGTGACCCCAAGGTGTGGCGGCACACGCCTTTAATCCCAGCGCACGTGCTTTGTAACTCTCTACCGCTGCATCCCTGCCTACTCCCGAGGTTTCACCTGGGACTGGGAGCAGTTGACCAATCGAGGAATGACACGTCCAGAGCAGGGTCTGTTTCCTTTATAAGGGATGGGTTCCATCTTATCTGGGTCTCCGCCATGTGGCTTATGCTCTAGCTCCCAAGAGACATAAAGCTTTTCTGCAGAAGGATCCTATGTGTACCGCGTGGTTCTTGCTGGCGAGACGGTAGCGCGGGACAATATCTGGTCAAATGAAAAGCATTTCTTACTTATATAGGTTAGCTTAGATTAAATGGCCATGCTGTTTGATGAGCTGTTATCTCTTCTAATTAAGTGGTGTCCCTTCTTCATATCAAATCTTTATTAATTTTTATGGTATTCACAGCTTTTGTTCTTCTGTGAAAACAATGTAACACACATTCTGGTTTCCATTCTGAGATCAGTACATCTTTAAAGTATATTGGCTAATTAAATTCTATAGCTTCTCCTACTATTCAATGTCTCTCTGCAGCTGTCTTTCCTTTCTCAATATCATTTAGAAAATTCAAAGTTAATAAAGCATTATCAATCTATTTCTGGGAGTCTTCATTATCCCTTTCTGTTTATTTTAAAAATTTTTTAGAATTTGATTTGATCTTTCTATCTACCTGCTCTGTAGGATTGTATGGTATACCTGTAATATGCTTTGAATTATAGTAAACAGAAAATGACTTCATTTTCTTTTTTTTTTTCCAAGATAGGCTTTCTCTGTATTTCTTTGGAGCTTGTCCTGAAACTAGCTCCTGTAGACCAGGCTGGTTTGGAACTCAAAGAGATCCACCTGCCTCTGCCTCCTGAGTGCTGAAATTAAAGGTATGTGCCACCACCACCTGGTGACTTCATTTTCTTAAAGACATATGCCAAAGCATTTTCTGTCTTTATTTGTATAGGTATACCAAGGATGACCATAACTTCTAGCAAATATGTGATTATTGAATCAGCCTTTTCTGAACACAAAACAGTTGCTCATTGAAAACCAAAATAGGTATCAATGGTGTGGTATACATATTTTAGTTTTCCAAATTCTCCAGCATGGAACACATCCATTTGTCAGATTTTATTTCTTTGAGCACCCTTTGAGTTACTTCCTGCATGTGGTAGTGTTTGGTTACCTTATGAACAAGTAGTCCATTTCCTTATATTATTTATTTCCTTGGCTTGTTGCCATGTGATGAAAAAGTCTTTTTTTAAAAACTTTGATATTGACAAGATTTTTTAAAATGAAATTCTGAGGCCTTCATCACATTTACAATCAATAATATATCTATTTCTGCATTACCTTGTGCTAGAGAACCTAGCAGACCCATATGGGATTGAATGTGTGTTATGTATATGGGATGATTATTATTTCTGATTGTATCTTGTAACTAAATAAATAAAGTCAATTCTTTATCATATGGTATCAGATGTTTCAATATGCAAAACAACTCTTTCTGCATATTGTGAATTGGTAACTATGTTGAGAGGTTTTTTAAAATCCCTTAGTACCACAAAAATAGCAAAGAATTCTGATTTTTGGACAGAATTATAAGAGCTTTGGTCCACTTTATTTATGTAACTTGTTTTCCTGATTTATTTGTATCAGTATAGTTTGTCGGGGCTCCAGTTATTGATGTGTCCCATGCAATTCAAGGAAGAATCTATTTAGTTCTCTTTATAAATTGAATTCTCTTGCTTTTGGAATAGTTGGTATTAATCTCTCCCCAAAATTAACTACAAGCTCTTTGCCAGGGTTCACTTTTCACCCACAATTTGTCAGTTTCATCATTATTAAAAGGTACTGTAATTTCTGCTGGGTCTATTCTGCTAATTGACCAAGTCTCAATTTTCCTTTTTTAGTTAGCTCAGAGACCTTTTCCACATAAGTTTTTAAATTTGATTTATATGACAAAAGATCCATTTTAAGATAATATCTTTTCTCAGAATTAAAATTCTTGTAGGGAATGTTTGGAGGGCAATATGGGCAGAATGCAATTAAGGTAATATGGACAGGATTCTGATCTACACGATACACATGTGCCTTCTGTACTTTCTCTTCAATCAAATTCCACTCTCTCTCTATTCCAGCTGATAATTTTCTGGAACTATTTAAGTTCTTTGTTGTAAATAGGAGCGCAGGCTGCTTCCCGTCGCCCAGTTCCCAGCTAGCTTTACCCGAAATAATTACACCGAAACTATATTCATTTAAACACTGTCTGGCCCATTATATCTAGCCTCTTCATGGCTAACTCTCACATCTTAATGAACCCATTTCTAATAATCTGTATATCACCACGTGACTCTGCTTTCTTTCTCGCAGCATTCTGTTTGGTCTACTCCACCTATCTAAATTTTGCCCTATCAAAAAGCCAAGGCAGTTTCTTTATTTGACCAATGAAAGTAACACATAGATAGAAGACCCTCCTATACCAGTTCTTGTCAAAATCTAAGATTTTGTTTAAGTTAATTGGGCCATCAGAACCTATCCCAATAGTAGGCCATAGATGGGAAATGTCTCCTAGCAGTCTTTGGAAGTCATTAAGAGTCTGTAGTCAATCTCTCCTAATTTGTACCTTTTGTGGTCTAACTTTTTGTAAACTTATTTTATAATCTAAATAATAAAATTTCTTTTCTTTATTTTTTCAGGAACAATTTGTAATCCCCAACAAGGCAAAATTTCCTTTACTTCTTCAAAAAATTTTTTCTAAAATATCTACATTTGAACCAGATAACAAAATGTTCCGGAAATTGTAAACTCTATATTCAAAAAATTGCTTACATACCATTTCCAATGGCTGACTTACAAAATATTGGCATGGGGGGGACTACTTCACCTTCCCTCTGGGAGACTCTTCCATTGACATTTCTTAGTAGACTTAGAATTATTATAAATAGGCACTGTGAAGGCAAATTTTTTTCTGTCTTTTTCTTGTAAAGGTATAGTGAAGAAACACTCTTTTAAATCAATAGCTATAAGGGGTCATCCTTTAGGTAATAGAGAAGAAGGAATTCCAGAGACCTCATTGGCTGAATCATCTTATTAACAGCTCTTAGATTTGTCACCATTCTCCATTTTCCAGATTTCTTTTTAACAGCAAATACAGGAGAATTCCAAGGGCTGGTTGATTCTTAAGTATGTTGAACATTTATTTGCTCCTGTATTTGCAGTACTCAAATGAAAGTCTGCAGTTTCTCTGTTGTTAAAGACCGTTGCACAACCCATACAGGTTTGTCTGTCAACCAGTTTAAAGTAGGGCTGTTGGTGCCTTTGAAATATCAGCAGCTGTTGTGCTCTGTTCTTGAACAACCTGAATGGCTGATGACTGTTATATATAATACCTTCTAATATTTTTCCCAGAAACATACACTAATGTATGGTTTGTTTCTTAGATTGGGAGAATGTTAATCTGAGTATTCCATTGCTATAACAAATCACAATCCCATAAATTCATTGCTATGTTAGCCACATATGGTTTTAATATTCCT
The DNA here is from genome assembly GCF_982192425.1 of Myodes glareolus. Lineage (NCBI taxonomy): Eukaryota > Metazoa > Chordata > Mammalia > Rodentia > Cricetidae > Myodes > Myodes glareolus. Next base: position 86,717,580 of record NC_142033.1, read on the forward strand.
CTCTGTCCTTCTGACCCTATACATTCAACGTATCTCATGTTCTGTTTTACTTGAGATAAAGTTCTGATCCCTAAAAACTGAACATTTACATCCTGACAAGGTCAATTTGGATGCCAAAATTCTGATGAAAGTATTGTTACATTCATACCTGTGCCTATCAGACCTTCAATGACAAAGTAATTTATTCGTATTTTTCATTTTGATCTTTGTTCATTTATAGAAGTTTGTCAAAATATTTGCTTTATGGTTTCTGCTGAATTTTTTGTTCTCTGTTCTATAGCTGTTCTAAGATCCAGAGCACTATGGTTTCTAACAACAGGTATTAGGCTCTTTAATTTCTCTGGGGAAGGAGTTTCTTCTACCTTGGCAGGAAACAACTGAGCCAGATTTGGCATAGGAGCCTGCAAGAGGTCACTCAAGGAGTTTTATGATGGCAAAGAATTACCTTGAATATCCCTTGTTGACCTACAACATTAGTCCAATGCCTGCCTTTGCCATACCTTTTGCATAATCCAGAAAGGAGGGGCATTCTGAATGGGTTATACTTAGAAAAAGCAGTATTTCTAGGAATGCCCTGTGTCCTAATTCCTCATTTTAAGAATTCCCAATTGTTTTGTCAAATCTGCTGCCTATGTTGATGAAGATGAGAGGTTTATTGCTTCTGCATAGAACAGTAAAAGCCTGATTGGATTTCAAGGCAGCTACCTAGTTTGGCAGCAGCCTGAGAGGGGAGTTCAGGGAGAGACTACCAGGAGAGAATAGAAGAAAAACTTGGCTGGTAGGGCAGTGACTCCAACCACATATAGCTCTTTATGCTGCTGGATGTAAAGTTCCAGGCAAACAGCTTTTTAGTGAAATCATACCACAAACTTTGGGCACCAAATGTAGCATAAGTAATAAAACCCAAGAGATAGATATTGGGGTTCAACCTGAAGATCAGAAAAGCAAAGCAGCCAGCCACTGGCATTTACCTCTACCCCAAACTTAAAATGGGTGATCCTGCCTCCACAAATCTTCAGATTGAGACTGACAGTGAGACTGTTCTCCTTTTGTCTTTCATCATTCTCTAGTGCTGGAAATAAAGGCATGCACCACCACTTCCCAACCTTTATGGCTAGTTAGTGTGGCTGCTGGGATTAAAGGTAAGGTATGCACAGCCATCACTGCCTGGCCTGTATGGCTGACTACTGTGGCTATTTAACATTCTGATCTTCAGGCTAGCTCTATTTATTAAAACACAAATAATATACCATGATAACTTTCTTTGGGTATATACCCAAGAGTGGTATCAATGGGTCTTGAGGTTGATTGATTCCTCAGTTTTTGGTATTGGCATTAAGGCAGACACACAGATCAATGAAATCAAATAAAAGACTCTGATATAAATTCACATACCTATGAACAGCTGACTTTTGACGAGGAAACCAAAAATATACAATGGAAACAAGAAAGTATCTTCAATGCACGGTGCTGGCATAACTGGAGGATGGCATGTAGAAGAATACAGTCAGATCCTTATCTGTTGCCCTGCACAAAACTCAAGTCCTAGGGGATCAAAGACTTCAACATAAATCCAGTTACATTGAAGTTGACAGAAGAGAAAGTGGGAAGTATCCTTTAACATATTGGCGCAGGAGACTGCTTCCTGAGTATAATATCAGTAGCACAGACACTAGATAGACAATTAATAAGTGGGACCTCCTGAAATGAAAAAGCTTTTATAAGGCAAAGGACACTGTCAATAGACAAAAAGACAGCCTACAGAATGAGAAAAGATCTTCACCAACCCCACATCTGACAGAGGACTTATATCCAAAATATATAAAGAACTTAAGAAACTAAATATCAAAATACCAAGGAATCCCATTAAAAAATGGGATACAGATTTAAGCAGAGAATTATCAACAGAAGAATTTTGATTGGCCGAGATATACTTAAAGAATTGTTCAACATCCTTAGCAATCAGGGAAATGCAAATCAAAATGATGATGAGATACCATCTTACACCTGTCAGAAATGGCTAAGATTTAAAACACTGATGACAGCTTGTGCTGGAGAGGATGTGGAATAAGGGGAATACACCTTCATTGCTGGTGGGAGTGCAAACTTGTACATCCACTTTGGAAGTCAGTACAGTGGTGTTGTAAAAGGCCACTTGTTTGTTCCTGGCTGCTCAGCCCCCAAATAATTACACAGAAACTGTATTAATTAAATCACTGCTTGGCCTAATAACTCTAGTTTCTTATTGGTTAGCTCTTACATATTTATTTAACCCATTTCTATTAATCTATGTATCACCACATGGCCATTGCTTACTGGCAAGTTTCCATCCAGCGTTGGTCTCTGGCGGGGCTACATGGCTTCTTCTTGACTATGCCTACTCTCTCTATGTATATATTTTCCAGCCTGGCTATATTCTATTAAGCCATTGGCTGAAAGCAGATTCTTTGTTAACCAATAAAAGCAACACATGTACAGAAGGACTTCCCATACCACAGAAGTTTCTTTTCTTGATTCTTCTAGGATAAAGATTCCACAGGGTTAATGAAGGCCAACCATCATGAGACAAAGATTGAACCAGTTGTGTGCCCTAGTTAATTATCCAAGATGAACAATTAGATGGGGGAGGCTTAGATGGTGGTATTCAGGGGAGCAGGCACTTCATTCATCAGAAGACTGAGATGCTCAAGAACCTAAGAACATGGAAGCTGAACATTTGGACATGAACAGGAGGAAAGGTCCACAAGCAGGGGTGGAGAAACCGGGCAGGATGGTGGTGGGAATGAGAGTCTAATAGCAGAGACTTGAGGAATAAGAACAGCAAAGCCTGTGAAAGCTTAGTGGAGAAGGAAGTCTCTAAGTCGAGTAGAGGTGAACTTTTAGGGAGCATCCTCCTGCCATCAGGACTTGGAAGTTGGAGGCAAAATGTCAGTGCCAGAAGGCATACTCCCCTTTAACAGTAAAAGCAAGTACATAATTTTGGACAGCCACCGAAGTTCGTGTTGAGATAGATGTGAGTGTCCAGGAAGCTGGGTCATTTATTCTTCAGCCATGTATGCTAACAGGATCAATTCTGTGAAAGTACTGTGTGTGTAAGACAGAGGGGGAGAGATCAACGTTAGGTGGCTCCCTTCATTACTCTCTATCTTTTCTTTTCTCTTTTGAAGCAAAGCTTCACTAACCTGATATTCATTGATTAGCTGGGAACTCGTGGCATCCTCCTGTCTTTACCTCCCAGCTTTGGAGTTAGAGGGGCATATGGCCATGCTTGTCTTTTCTCTATATGGGTGCTGGAGATCTAAACACAGGTCCTCATGTCTGCACGGCAAGCAGTTTGCCCACTGAGCCATCTCCCTGGCCAGAAATACAACTCTTTAATAAATGATGATTATTTTACTTCCTGTTGGGAAACTTTTTTATTAATTAATTTTTTTCATTATTTGACATACTGATCACAATCCCACTTCCTCCCATTTACCCTCCTTCCCATCTACTCCTCCATCTTTGTTTCCACCCCCCTGCCCCAAGGCTGGCAGGTGTAATCCAGAATAGGGAACAGATTCCCAAAAGCCAGTTGAACACACCAGGGACAGGTCATGATCTCACTGCTAGGAGCGTCAGTCAGACTAAGCTACACAACTGTTACACACATGCAGAGGGCCTAAGTCAGTCCCACGTAGGCTTCCTAATTTCTGAGTCCATGAACTCCTACAAGCTCATGTCAACTGTCTCTGGGTTCTGGGAATTTTTTTTTAAAGCATAAGAAACTGGAGAAAACATTGTGAGTTTCAAGTTATTATTCAGTTCTAATAATAAAGACCTTGTTGTTTTTTTATACACACAGCCACACAGAACACACTCACATTCACACGATATGTAGTTATTTTATGTGGGTGCATGCTATGGTGAACATGCACAGGTCCAAAGAGCCACACAAGTAAATTCTCTCCTCCTCTCATGCATGTCTTGGGGATAGAACTCAACTTGTTATGCCTGGTGACAATCTCCCCTCCTTGAGCCAGCTCACCCTAGCTTATCATTCTTTATTTGTAGCTAACTTTTTGAAGGCAAATTTCCTATAACTTTTGAAAAGGCTGATGCCCTAAGGTCTTCTTTTATGGACATAAAAAGGTGTGAACATATCATGCAAATAACATTGCAAAGTTGTCATGTGGCTTTGTCACATGCTTCCATTAGGTTATTGCTGTATATTCATTTTCCACGAAGATTATGTGAAAGTTTTTTTAGATTTATATTATTTTTATTTTTATTTTATTTATTTATTTATTAATTAAAAATTTTCACCTCCTCCCCGCCTCCCTTTTCCCTTCCTCTCCCCACCTCCCCCTCCCTCTCTAGTCCTAAGAGCAGTCAGGGTTCCCTGCCCCATGGGAAATCCAAGGTCCTCCCCCCTCCATCCAGGTCTATAAAGGTGAGCATTCAAACAAACCAGGCTCCCACAAAGTCAGTCCATGCAGTAGAATCAAAACCCAGTGCCACTGTCCTTGGCTTCTCAGTCAGCCTTCATTGCCAGCCACATTCAGAGTGTCCAGTTTGATCACATGCTCCATCACTCCCAGTCCAACTGGTGTTGGTGAGCTCCCATTAGTTCAGTCCCACTGTCTCAGTGGATGGATGCATCTCTTGTGGTCCTGACTTCCTTGCTCATGTTCTCTCTCCTTCTGCTCCTCATTTGGACCTTGGGAGCTCAGTCCAGTGCTCCAGTGTGGGTCTCTGTCTCTATCTCCATCCATCGCCAGATGAAGGTTCTATAGTGATATGCAGGATATTCATCAATATGGCTATGGGACAAGGCCAATTCAGGCACCCTCTCCTCTGCTGCCCAAGGAACAATCTGGGGACCTCTCCTTGGACCTGGGAACCCCTCTAGAATCAAGTCTATTGCAAACCCTAAAATGGCTCCCTTAATTAAGATATTTACTTCCCTGCTCCCATATCCACCCTTCCTCCATCCCACCCATCCCACTCCCCCAAGCTTTCCCGAATCCCTCCCCCCCTCTCCCTTCTCTCTACCCATCTTCCCTTACATCCACCCCCATACCCCTGTGCACCCAAGTTTTGCCTGGCAATCTTGTCTACTTCCAATATCCAGGAGGATAACTATATGATTTTCTTTATGTTCACCTTCTTATTTAGCTTCTCTAGGATCATGGATTATAGGCTCAATGTCCTTTAATTATGGCTAGAATCCACTTATGAGTGAGTACATACCATATTCCTCTTTTTGGGTCTGGGTTACCTCACTCAGTAAAGTGTTTTCTATTTCCATCTATTTGCATGCAAAATTCAAGATGTCATTGTTTTTTTACTGCTGAGTAAAACTCCAATGTGTATATGTTCCACACCTTCTTAAAAAGCTTTTTATTTATTCTTTGTGGCTTTACCCATCATGCATCTCGATCCCATTCATCTCCCTGTCTCCTCATATCTGCCCTCTACCCTTGAAACTTTGCTTCCAAAATAAAATAAAGTTTAAAAGAAAAAAGAGAAACAACAATAAACAAAAAAGAAAAGAAATGAAAAGAAAAATGTTATCATGGAAGCTGCAGTGTGACACAGTGAGACATGCAGTGAACCCTTTAGCCCATCTGTTTTGGCTTGCGGTCATTTGCTTTCTGCTGCACTATCAAGACTGGATCATCACTGGGACTCCTCTCGGATATCTTGTTGTCCTGTGTCCTAGAGATCTTGCTGCTTTCAGTGTTCCAGCTCATCATAGATTGGTGGAAGTTGGGGTAGGCTGGCTCAAACCCAGGTTCTGGGCCTGGGTGGTTGGAGATTGGTCAGTCTGCCAGCTGTCCCCCAGCCTCCCCACATGCTGCAGTGAGCAAGGGCCAGGACTGGTTCTTCTGTTTTCACACCCTCAGTGCAGGACTGGCATCCACCTCCACCACCAGAGCCAGCTGTACTGTGCTGCCCCGGTGAGGGGCAATGGCCACTCTCCCCAGGGCTGCAGCTAGTGAAGGGCAGGGACAACTCCACCTCTCTTGTTACCTCAGGGCCCGCTCTCCCCACTGTGTATTTGCTCATCACCGTGTTTTCTTCTCATTGCCCAGGGCAGGCCACCCAGGCAGGCCTGTGGGTTTACTTCTCCCACTCACTTGTAATGGTACTAGGCAGGGTCATGCTTTCTCCTGGATTCTTGAGAAGGCTTCCTCTTTTGATCTTTGTTTTGATCAGTGTAGCGGTATTTTAATCATGTGGATTTCCTCCTCCTCTTTTTCCTTCCCTCACTTCTCCCAGTCTCTTCCAGCTTGAAGGTTTTTGTTGATTTTCTGGGAGTGGTAGGTAGCTGTAAAGGGGCAGCAACAGTAGAAACACGGAGGGCAAGTAACTTCCCTGCCTCTCCAGAGCTAAGTGCCAGAATTATACTTGAACTCAGATCCTTGGGTACCATACCTCTTTTTTTTTTTTTGGCTGACATGGTGCTTATTGGATGTGAGATTTTAGTTCAAACAGCAATTGCTTGAAGTCAGATCTCTCTGCCTGTGAATGTGCCTTCTGATCCTGTCCATTGTCTCATCTGGGCCAAGTTAAGCTTCTATAGCCTCAGCATCATCATTGGCAGAAGGAGAGCAACTCTCCATTTATTTAGGCTGTTATGGAGAGAAAATGCGGCAAAAGGTGAGGAACCCTGGCGGAGTGCCTGGTACACAGACGAACTTTCGTCAAGTGACTGCCCTTCTCCTGATTCTAATCTCTCTCCTTTATTGCTTTTGGCTTCTCAAAGGCATAGATCTAGCATAGGGCAGCCCACGATAAATGCTGAGAAACTGGATGACATATAAAATATGATTTTACGTCTGGGGAAATCAACCTTTGCCAGCCTTCAGTTCATCAATTTACTATTCATTTTGTCCTTAATTTGAGGAGTCACATGAACACGCTGTTGAACTCTGTTGTGCCTCCTTTCCTAACAATTGATGAGTCTTCGAAGCTTCCAGTAACTTAGTCAGTTCATTGGTCATAGTCTTCAGGGGAGTGGAACCTGGCAATCTTTGCTTTCTCCTAGAGATTCATGTGAATCATCAGTTTTAGAAGCCACTGACCCCTGAGCGCTTTATTTTTCTTCAATAGTTAAGTGCCTTATATGGGTTTACTAGACAAAATGCATGACATTCAGTTCATTAAAAATTTTAGATGAACTACTAATATATTTTGGTATAAGTATATCTCCAGTATCATGCAGAATGTAAGAACAGGATGCTGAGGAATATTCACTGCTTATCTGAATAAGAAACTGGATGTCCTGTATCCTTCATTTAATATGGCAACCTCAGTCTTGTATTGGTGAAAGATATATAAACAAAAGAGGCCTTCTTCAAACATGTGTTTTCTGTTATTCTTTGAGATACCTAATAAAAAAATCACCTCCAAATGCTAACTGATATTATCTGAGACTTATGAGGTTTATTTTCCCACCACACATGCTATTTTGGATCGTTCACTAGAGAAGGCAGATGGCGAGTTGCAGTTGACAAGATTCGTCAACCATTTCTATATTTAAAGTGTCTAGGTGAGCACCTTTCTGGCCTTATATGGGCGAGAGCCTGAAGGAAAACCTGCCGCTCATGACTCCTCTCCATCAGTTCACCAGCTTCCCTTTCCCCCGGTCTCAATTCTCAGACATCTCTTGTCTGATATTTTATAATCTGCACAAAGCTGAAAAGATGAGAAAACGTTCTGGGTTTAATCGGAAGTCTATTGAATAATAATGAGACGGGCAGCAGGCTGGGAAGGAAGGCACATCAGACTCACTTAGCTCTAATGGTCCTACAGAGTAATGAAGACTCAAGTGGTCCTTAGTAGGGATCCCGCTGTGAACCAGAACACATCTTCCATTCTGATTGCTGAAGGAAATAGGTAATTGATGCGACAGAATGGCCATTATTATTATTATTACTACCTATTTTTTTTAAAATCCAGACACAGCAGTTAGAAGGCTGTCCTTAGCCTCCTTGGAGAATACCAGGTGTGCAGCGCGAGGGTTGCCCTTCCATTAAGTCTTCAAATGGGAGCACTAATAACTTTTGCATTGAAATAAGTAATGATCACACTTAATGACCAGTTTGTTTGAGTGTTAACAGCTTGTGAGCCAACAAATGGGTCATTAACAGGTGTTAACATCGACTCTCTGGTTTAAACAGCCTATTCTATCTCTGCCCTGTTTGGACTGAGGGCTTTTGTGAATTATGAGCTAGATTTTCATTTTTCTCGAGATGGGCATCTTTTGTTAATCAGCTAGACAGCTCTATCTAACGGCTTCTCTTTTCCAGGGTTATTTCTTACCTAGTCCATGGAAACGTAATTTTTCTTGGAATTATTTTTTTTTCTCCTGAAATATGAAGGAATCCTAGGAGAATTTGATTCTGGAAGAAATTAGGTTAAAAAGTCCAGTAGAAAAATCTACCTCAAACCATAGAATTATTTACTATGGAGAAGGAACACAAATAGGTTGAAAATATCATAGATCTGAGACAGCATTTGTACATACCGAGGGGACAGGAAAAAGATTGCTGTCTCAGGGCTAGAAATGAAACATGTGTGATCAGCCCACTCTAGTCCAACAGGTGTCTGGAGCACACACACACACACACACACACACACACACACACACACACACACACGAGACACAGGCCTCTTGAGAAATCCCCTGCTTGTCACCCACCTTGCTTTCCTTTCAACCCTTCGAATTTTGCAACTCATGGGACCCAGGATGTACTTTTGTCTCAACTTATTCTTGGAGGAATGGGATTGATGCCATTACAGGAACTGTCTATAGACAAAAGGAAGTTATAAAATAAAAATCCAAGCTCTGTCCAGGGAAAGCCATTTCAGCACCATATGTGTGTATGGAGGGTCCTTGCATTATATACACACACCCTTCTTTCAGTACAGGACTTCCCAAGCTATGTGTCATAAAAATCCCAATGGTTTGTAAAATACAAATGATGCATTTAAATGTTCTGCCAATGCCAGACTGCTGTGTAAGTTTTTAAGTTTGTCGTCTGACGTTATGTGTTTATCTTATGGGGAAATAATGGTGTGAGATGCAGTATGAGTCTGTACTTGGGCACTGAATAACTCCCCCAAATTTGTGTATAGCCTTTGCTGTCTGGGAGTTTTTGTGGGAGGAAGCTATCTGGACTGCTCCTTGACATGTCTGATTTTTTGGGGGAATGCCTTCAGCACAGGATTGCCAGAGCCCCTGATTAGCTAAGTATGGGTGCAGCTTGAAGGGACCTCGTGGTGAAAAGGCGCTGCTGTTTGGGAGGTTGGTAAAAACAAATTGAGGTTTCACACATGGAAGTGATTTGGAAACTGGCAACCACAAGGCTCTGTGCTCTTTATCAGTGTGGGGTTTTAACCCCAGCCATACAGTCTGTAGGGGTGATGGGAACAATCTGTAAAATGGCTTTGCAGAGCACACTGAAGCTTGTCTCAGATGCTTTGAGGGTTGTTGGACAGAAAACCCTAGGGTTCCATTCGCTGTGGAGGCCCAAAAATGTGAGCCTGTTTCCACGTTGATCAAAGGTCAGAGAGTTGAACCTTTCTTCTTTCTAGTTCCTTCAAGGTTATTGTGCTTCTACCTCAAACAAAGGTTCCACCTAGGTGTTCATCAGAGAGTTCTGCTCGCTCAAGGTTATTGTCTACAGGTGTGGCTAATAGCCAGGCCTTGTGCTCCAGGAATAGAGAAGTAGATTGTACCTACCTCAAACAAGAGTCTAAGGATCCAACTAAATTCCAGGTCCCTTTATGGAGCTAGCTTGGGATTCCACCCATGGAGGGGTTTGCCTACAGAATGTTTTGTACATGACTTGTTTTATTCTAGCAACAGAATGTTTAACTATGGCTATAGCCTGCGACCTTCAACTGGTATGTTTATTTCCTTGTATCATGTTAATGTAGTTTTTTTTTGTCTTACTCCTACTTTTTGGGGTCAGGAGTATTTTAAGCAGTTGGAAATTAAATGTAGGCATATTTTCAGTACTCACTGGAATTCCCTCCTGATACTATCCTATATGTTTCTCCATTTTATTATTTTCATTCATGTCTTTATATTCTTTACTATATTTCTAATCCCCAAGTCTTCACCTTGGCGAGAAGTATTTTTGTTGTGGCTGTTCTCCGACAATTCACCTTCTACTTGACTCTTAATTTCAGTTTGTCATAGGATGTGAAATAAAAAAAGTACTATTTAAAACTGTGAATAGGGTGTGACATTTTAATATTTTTGTAGGACACTTATTGTGGTTGTTTGAATGAGAGCTGTTCCCCACAGGCTCATGTATTTGAACACTTGGTTCCCAGCTGGCAGCCCTGTTTGGATGGCTGGAGAACTTTTAGAATGTGGAGGAAGTACATGACCTGCATTGGGCTCTGAGGATTTGTAGCCTCATCCCTACTTGCTGCTTGTGTGTGTGCCTTCTGGATTCGAAAACCTAAATACACTCATTTCTCTATAAGTTGCTATTGGTCATGCTATTTCATCACAGAAACAAAAACAACTAATACACTTATTATTATTATTATGAAAAATTGTGCAAGTTAAGGAAGTAAACCTGTGTTAGGAGACTTGATCTCTGTGTTTTAATAATTCTTAGAAGTTTCCATGGCCGTTCTTCTCTCAATATGTTTGAAGTCTCAAGATTTCATTCTCTTACATCAGCTGTTACTGGTGGGATGCTTACTATTAAGATGCCAGGTGCCTGCAGAAATGAATAGCAAATGTGTTTGGTACCTTTAACAAGGAAGCACGATGGGGATGAAGTGGGGTACACAGGCAGTGAGGCGGTCATGACAGGGACTGTTCTGGGGTGCAGACCAAGAGGATCTGATGTGAGCTGTAACCTGCAGTGTATGTTGAGGGTTGGAGTCACATGAAATATGCGTGTGCACATGGAGTCATATGAAATGTGCCTTACAGTGTTATGTGTTGAACACTTGTTCCCCAGATGGGGATGCTACCTGAGGATGTGGGGACTAGCCTGAAGAAGTAGGCTACTTAGGAGCATGACACTAAGGGTCATACATGCTGCTGAGTTCTCTCTCTGATTCTGTCTTGTCGTGAACTAAGTAATGCTACATGCTCCCATACCATGATGTTGTGTATCACCTGATGAGCCTAGAATCAATGAAACTAAGAACTGCAGACCAGAGGGCTGGAGAAATGACTCAGCAGTTAGTAGGACTGCTGATCTGTGGTAGGCTCAAGTTCAGTCCCTAGCACCCATATGGTAACTCCAGTTCCAGGGGAGTCCTACATTCTCCTTCGGATTCCACGGGCACTGCATGTACATGATACACGCACATATAGACAAACAAAACATGAGTATACATCAAACAAAAATAAACTATTAAAAACCCCACCAAAATTCTAGGGACTAAAATCTCCAAAACTGTGAGTGAGAACAGTGCCTCCCTCCCTTAAATTGTTTTTGTTAAATATTGTTACAGTGACAGAAAGTTTATCATGGTTGCAGAGGAAACATGACACTCTAGACAGTAGTCAGCTTCTTACAGAGCGGATAAGATAGTTGATAGTCAGCTTCTTACAGCTGATAAGATTCTAGGGTTTGGAAACCAGATGGTCTCAGTAATAAATCCTCAACTTAGTGACTGTCGTATTGATGTGTTCCCAGAAAGTGTTTTATTTACAAAAACAGGTATTAGGCCAGTGTAGCATGAAAAATAAAAACCCAGACATGGTGTGGGACAATTGTATTCTGTCAATTGTATTTTAAATAAACGCTGATTGGTCAGTAGCCAGGCAGGAAGTATAGGCGGGACAACCAGGCAGGAAGTAGAGGTGGATCAATGAGAACAGGAGTATTCTGGGAAGAAGGAAGTTTCTTTCTGCATTGGTGAGTCGGCCACAGAGGAAGCAAGATGTGACTGCCTCTCTGAAAAAAGTACCAAGTCATGTGGCTAGCATAGACTAGAATAATGGGCTATATAAGTTATAAGAGTTAATAAGAAGCCTGAGCTAATGGACCAATCAGTTTTTAACTAATCACACCTTTGTGTGATTTCTTTGGGACCTAACAACTGTGGGAACTGGACAGGACAGAAAACTCAGACAACACAGATAGATATCAGAGTTCAAGCTGAAGATCAGAAAAACAAAGCAGCCAACTACTAGAGAGTTCTTACCAAGGCTGGGCAAGCCTGTCCTTAGTGTTGGCTACAGACTGCCTGAAGACTGAGACCCTCAGCTCCTGTCTCCTCCCTTTTTATATTCCTCTCTAGTGCTAAAATTCAAGCTGTGCACCACCACCACCCGGCCTCTATTGCTAACTAGTGTGGCTACTGGGATTAAAGGTGTGTACCACCGTTGCCTGGCCTGCATGGTGGCTAACTAGTGTGGCTAACTTTTGCACTCTGATCTTCAGGAAAGCTTTATTTATTAAAACACACATAAAATATCACTATAGGTCAGATTTCACCTATGGGACACAATTTGCCAGCCTTGCTGTGGACCTTGAAGGGGGTTAGGTATTGGTTCAGTTGGATGTGGTTTGGAATGAAATTCTGTATGTGCATGGAGTGTGGGGGTTGAAAGTGTTACATGCAACCAAGCTAGTGTGAGCAATCGTGATGGACCAGTGCATAACATATGATATGACAGAAGGTATATTTCGGAACACAAAGAAGAAAAAAACCTAGGGAAAATATTCTGAAGAAATTTTGGAGGATGAACTGAAAAATGTATACTTTATCTTAAGGGTAAATGTAAAAACATACTGTATTATGAAGACAAATCAGGCTAGATAGCAGTGGAACCTAAATAAAATAACAACCAACTACTTATAGGGTCCTTTGATACCATGGCTGGTTACAACACACACACACACACACACACACACACACACACACACACACACACACACACACACAGCTTGATGTCAGCGAGTCTGCTCTCTACGGTGACAGCGAGTCATCCTTCACTTGAAGACCTGGGGATCCAGACACTTCAGTCTTGTAGATGTCCATTTTACTGTTGTGAAAAGCGAGCGGGGGAATTCAGTCTTGCCTCCATGTGCCTTGGCAGGAAATTATGTATTTCCTCCTGTTCTCAGCTCGGTGTATATTTCTCTGCGACCACATAGGATAGGTGAATGCTTGAGGGCTGTGCCACATTGCATGTGGGAAGAATGAAGCCAAAGAATGGTGAGGAGAGGCGATGGTAAGGACGTAAAGCAGTTATGCATTATTTTCTGATGGTGAAGGTCTAGGAAGAGCCGAAGAAGCAAGGACAGAGAGTTCAGTACAGAATCACTGTGCATGTCTATCCCAGAGTCAATATAAGGATCTGGGAATATAGCTCAGCTGGCAGAGTATTTATCTAGCATGCATGAGTCCCTGGGTCCCATCCCCAGTGCTGTGCAAACTGTCATGATGCACAATTATAATTCCGGTGCTGGAGAAACAGAGGCAGGAGGATCAGCCTGAGTTACAGTGTGTTCAAGCTCAGCCTGGCTGCATGTCTCTGAAAAAAAAAATAGTCAGCAAGGTTCTGAACTAAGGTAGTGACAAAGGAAATGAGAAGGAATTTGGTTCTTTGTAATATGACAACAAATCAAAGACTGTTGGATCATAACACAGGGAATCAAAATGAAGGGAGAAGTCACGGAAAAATAAACATGATTTTGTTTGACATATTAGTTTAGGTGTGCTGGGTTGACATTTAATAGAAGCTTCTATCATGGTTGCACACTGCAGCCAACTCATTCTGGGTAAAGTAATTGAACCTGCAAAGGCAGGTGAGTTACTCAGAGGCAAAAACAAAGAACAGAGTTTGAGGCTACGGAGAGGACACTCGGCAAAGAAGGAAGCAGTTAGCAGAGCATGTTTCATGGAAGGGGTGATTTTCTTTAACACAACCAGGCCCCAAGCTTCAAAAACATCCTAGTTGACATTGTAGACGACCAAAGAGGTTGGCATGCTGTAGTGGCAACATATGCTACTGCTGAACATGGCTTCATGAGACTCTCCTTTTGTGCTCTAAGTGTCCTGCTGCCTACCCTGGGTGTAATTTTTGCTCCAGATGCCCACACCCATGGCCCATCAAAGCAACTACATCAGCGAGTTCAATAGGAATAAAATACTCACACTTTACCTTCCCTCGCCTCAAAGCCCATGATGGCCAGTTAGAAAGGATAGAAACCCAGCTGTTTTCCCATAGGTCGGCATATTGCTGACAATTCATTTTTAGAATTCCTTGGAAAAATGTTCTTCGTTTCTTCCCTACACTGCATGTTTTCTCCAGTCCAGCAGCACTGTCTTCTTAGAAACTCCCCGCCCCCTCCCGATCTTTTGGGCTGTGCAAAAGAAATCTTGGTGATAAAGTAACCATTAGTAAATCTTGAGAGCGAGGAGTAGAGGGAAGCAGGTCCAGGGTTGCAGAGGGTGAGCAAGAGCTGACAAAAAGACACTGCTCCAAGATGGCGTACAATATCTAAGTGGGAGAAGCCCTGTAGTGGGCAGTTTAGAACGACAGAGCTATAGAGTTAAATAAAATTGCTCTTTAGATTTTAAGACTGGGGAAAAATCTGAATGCGCAGAGAGGCAAAGGCTGAAATAAATGAGAGGAAGAGACTTACTGAAGGGGCAAAGTAGAAGAAGAGAAAGAGACGTAGGAAAGGACTCCAGGATGCCAGTAGGCGACAAGGGTAACAAAGGAGGCATGGTGTTGTGTCATCTTTTACTCTCTCTTTTTTTTTTTTTAAGCTTTGGAGGGACCCACCACCCAGCTTCCAAAGAAATCACACATGGAAGCTTATTTTTGTTATGAATGCCTGGCCAAAGCTTTTTTTGTTTTTGCCAGCTTTTCTGAAATTATCCCAACCACCTTTTGCTTCTGGGCTTTTTCCTTTTCTTACTTCTGTGTGCCTTACTTTCACTCTTACTCCCTGGCTGGCTTGGTGACTGGATGGCTGGGTGGCTCCTGCCATCCTCTTTCCTTTCTTCTCTCATTGCTTGCTCTTCCACCTCATTCCTCCTTCTGCCTGCCAGCTTTGCTTGTCTTTGTGTCTGTCTCACTATTGGCCATTCTGCTCTTTATTAGACCGTCAGGTGTTTTCGACAGGCATAGAACCACAGCTTCACAGTTAGACAGATGCAGTACAATTAAAAGTCACAGACCTTAAAATAATACTCTACAACAACATGGCATGCCTTTGAATGCAGATATGGGTCAGAACAAAAACAATTTGAGATATAAGAGAAGCAAAGTGGGTAGCAATGACCATAGCCAGGACTGGAAAGGTAATACAGCCTTCTCATTTTCAGATCACAAAAGGGCCCAGCGAACTAAAGTTATGCAACTTGCAAGCAGAAAAGCCAACATCAGGAGGTCTTCTCATGTCTTCATTGTCCCCAGGAACTGGGTCACGTGTAGAACGAAAGCCGTACAAGGGGGGGATTTGGGCAACTAAAGGCTCTGTGTCAGTGGCAGAACAAAGCAGAGGAGTCCCTTGTTTTCTTTAAGTGCCACGAGACAGACATGGTAGAGCAGCAGAAAACATTGTGTATAACTTACAAGATTATTGTGGGTTTGGGAGAAAAGATTTTGGAGAGAAAGAGCTGGGTATTTAGTTCCAGATGTTTTAGTTCCAGATGTTTTCAAAATGATTGGAGCTCTCCCCATGACCTCAGTCTGCATTGCCTCCTGCAGAAAGTAGGAGACCATTGACTACATTTTAGATTAGTCTACACTGATCCTGAACTTTCTGCACCGGCCTCAAGAGGAAGGCAAGCATCTCAACTCTTTGTACTTTCCTGAACATTGCAAACATCTCAACAGATAAAAGTGGCAACTTGAAGAGAAAGAAAGAAGAGAGAGAGAGAGAGAGAGAGAGAGAGAGACAATGAGAATGAATGTAAGTAGCAAACTATTCTAGATGTACAAGTCCCAGTGCAGAAAAAGAATACCACCCAAAACCAAGACAGCATGTCTCCCGAATGAAATATCAGTCACATAATAATAACATCCAGTAAAAATGGAGGAACTTTCAGACAAAGAATTTTGAAGACTGACTATAGATATGTCTAAACAGCACAAAGAAGATATGATATACTCCAAGAGAGCAACCACAACAACCACCACCATAACAACACAACAACAGCAAATGAAGTAAGAAAGTCAATCCAAGACATGAAAACAAAACTCACTGAGAAGAGAGTATTGCTGAATAATAATAATAATAATAATAATAATAATAATAATAATTAATAAAAGGAATTTAAATCCTGCTTGAAATGAATTCAGCCAAACAAACACTCACCAAAAGGGTATATTAAAAGTAGATCTTGAAAAAAGTAACGAATCTTGGATATAAGACAAACAAGAAGAATAAGGTCATTTTAAAAGAATGAATAGCATGTGGGAGAGTTCTGGGAGGTCATGGAAAGATTCGGCCTTGGATTATGGTCACAGAAGAAGAAGAAGACCACAGCGAAGGTATAAAGAATGTTTTCAACAGATTCACAAAAGAAAAATTTCAAACTTGAGAATGCGATGCCCATCAAGGGGCAAGAGGAACACAGAACACCAGACTACTTTGAAAGCATGTATTTTTTTTCAAGCTATTATTATTGCAAACACAAGGCTATGATCGGGTTTTGAAAGTCCTCTTTGGACACTTCTGGACTCAAAAGAGTTCAGATGCTGATGGCTTGGTTTCTAAGGTAACAGTGTTCAAAGACGAGGCTCTTGGGAAGTGATTGGCTCGTGAGGACTCTGACTTCATCAATGAACTCATCCACGATAGACTGATAATATGGCGGCGCTGCTGAGAGATGGCAGAAGGAAGCAGATGGGACATTGCTGAAGGAAGTAGGGAACGCGAGGTATTTCTTTGAAGAGTATCCTGTCCCTGACCCTTTGTGCCCACCTCTATTTGCTTAATGGCTGCCATAAGTTACCATAAGTTAACGGTTCTCCTTTGCTGTGCCCTTCCTCTGTCTCATTTCTGTCCTTCCCTGGCCAAGGGACAAGGGGCTATCTAATAATAGACTAAAATAGTTTAGAATTGTGAGCCTGGGCCAACCTCCCTACTTTAAACTATTTATCTTTTGTGTCTAACACAGTCATGAAAACGTCTGACACACAAGCACCCTTTACTGAACTTCATCAATGGAGAGAAAGCCCAGCAACTTCTTTAACTCTGCAAGGGCCGAAGGTCAAGGCGGCAAAGCGGGTAGAAGGAGTCTAACAAGTTTTTGTAAGTGTCTGGAATTCAACTTAAAACATTAGCCACTCGCCATTAAAAAGGAGACTTTATTTTTGCAAGACGATTTATGGCCTTTTGTATGTTTATTTTTCCTTCACGACTGGACATTCAGAAATGAAAGAGCATATGGGTCGGAGACCCCCTTGTCCAGGGACAGGCTGCATCCCCCTAGGTTGCCTAGCTTAAGGGGTTCCCTGGTATGGAGTAATGTGGAGAACATTCTCACAATGGTCTGCGTTGAGATCCCATCCAGGAGCTAACCTTACAAAGTTCCTTCTCACACTATTCAGCTTGCCCTTGTCCTGCTCAGGGAAGCCTGGGCTTGTATTTTCATGCCATTCTTTCTGTCCTTGTGCTGCTAGCAATAAACCCTGCAGTGCCTTCCCCCCGAAGAGCTCACCCGGTAGGTGAGAAGCCTTTTTTTATGCCCAAGGAGTTCAATAATTGCTTTAACTGATCTAAAATTCAAGATAATTTTAAACTTTATTAAGAAATTAAGAATTTCAAAAGAAAAAAAATGAATTTAAGATAAGGAAGAGCCGGCCTTCTTGTGGTGGTGGAAGGGGTAGGCAGGTCTGGTGGGATGGGCAGAACTGGATGTGGGAGCTGGGAGGAGGGAGTGATTCCATTCACTAAGCCCATCCGTATGTGTCATCCGCAATGTGTGCTTAAGCAAATTCAGTTCAAGTGGACATCAATTTGTTTTCATTTCCAAGGCAAATGAGTTTGTGTGGACAGCATGTGAGCTCGTTAACTGCTTGGTGAATTTAGCACAGACGGTTTCTGAGAGATTGGAATGCTGAGCCTGGAAGCACCGAAAAATTACACCATCAATAGTGAGGGAGCGGGTGGGGGGGGAGTGCTCGGAGTGGCAAGGATTCTAAGGTGATGCAAAGAGAAAGACAACCCTGCTGGGGACTTCCAGCAAGCAATGGAGGTGGACATCAGGAGAGTTTTAACAATTCATGACCCTTGAAGAAATAATATTAATAAACAGTATGCCAAACCTACAAAAGGAAGGTGGAGGAACACAGGAGAATGTTGGTTATACCAGTCACGACTTTTGCTTTGTTTTGAAATAAAACTCTTGAGTTTTTGGAGGAAAGGTTTTTGAGAAAGCAATGATAAAGTATCCAAAGGGTCTACGTGATTGTTTTCAATAGACTTTATACCAAATTGGACATCTTAACTCCCATTTTATAGTGACGTTTTGTCCTTTCATCTGGTGTCATGGTGGACTGTATCAGCATGCAGAAGCAATTCCTATAGACAGCCTTTACATCAGCCTTGAATCATTAACTCTCCCTCCTTGCTTTCTGTTCTTGTAGACAGAGCTGCCAATATAAATTGATATCATGCAGTACCTGTTTGAGTTCTACCTTGTTCCTCACTATATGTACATTCGTTGATGGAGGGACTAATGGGCAAAACACTGGCTGGCAGGGCCTCTCCCATGCAGGGGAGGGAAAGTGGCACAGGAGGTGGAAGAATTGTGGTAAATCGGAAATATTGACTCGGTTGTGCTGAAGTTACCAAGTGTCAATCCCTGTGCACTCATTATTGATGGCTGGATCGTCTGTCTCCCATTTTAGGGAAACATCTCCTGCGCTTGACTCTTTATGTTTCTGAAACATAATTTGTACATGGATAAAAGTTTCTCCAGCCAGGAAGGAAGGAGAAATTCCACAGATAACCCCGATCTAAACCAGCCAGGTAGCGGAGTTGACGGTGCCTCACTTAATTGACAGTGGAGAAGGGACCTCAAGTTACGTGCCTTTTCGCTAAAGTTCTGTATTAACTGTTTGCTTGGAAGGGGCAGATGTTTTGGCTCTGGTGGTCACTGCTCACCTCTGTCTGGGAGGTGCATCAATCACTTTAATTATAATGGAACATGGGGCCAGGAACCGAAGGAGAAAAATCAACCCAATCCCAAGAACAATCTTTCTTGATGAATTCTCCCCTAAATCGAAACAATTCACTGGGTATCCCAGCTGGGGTTCATATGCTTTTGATTACTGTGGGCTATTTAGCTCTACAAAATGACAGGCTGCTTAATGGGCTTTTAATGGTTATAGGTTTCTCTCTCTCTTTTTTAATGAGCTTCACCAGTTTGTTACTAATGCCCTGTAGAAATTTGGCGAGGGTCCAGACTCGGTGCTACACATTTCTGGTTTCAAGGCAGCGAACACACAACCTTCCTGGCCAGCGGGGAAGTATGCTACCAGCCTTAAGGTAGGGCCATCAGGATCGGGAGGAGAGGAAAGGTAATAAACACCCTGTATGTCTAATGATTATGTCATCCCAGAGAAGGTGGCTGCACTTTGCAGCTGAGGTCCCTTTGAAGGCTACTTGCTAAAAGCCCCTGGGGTGACAGATGGCAGAACTGGCAATGTTGGCAATGCTTTGCCTGCTGATGGGATTTCTACGTTGTTGGTAAAAAAAAAAAAGTGACCCTTACAGACTTAGTTGTATCCTGCTCAGCAATGGATTTTATTCCATCATGCTTGTATCCTCAGTGCCTATAGCAAGGCTAAGCCCATAGTAGGTGTCGAGTTCAGATCTGCAGAGTGAGAAGTCTCAGGCAAGTGGGAGGAGCTGGGGAGATCTTTATGCAAAGGGACTGACTTTCTGGGTCTCCATCATGAAGCATAAAATCTGTGTAAAGAGAAGACTGAGCAAGTGACTGAGAAACAAGGAAGAGAAGGAGTACCTGGAGTCACCAATAATTACAAGCGGTCACACCCATTACCCCTGCTCCAGCAACGTGATGCTGAGACACTCTGTGCTCTGATGTCACCAAACCCTCACACCAAAGCTGCGAGACAGGTGATGGTGTACCGGCAGGTGAACAGCTAGGGAATTGCCTGGGCATGGGGGCCTTTGGTGCTTTCTGTGGTAAGAACTCCAAGCCCAGCCTAATTCACACTACCATCATGACTGTAAATTGCATTGCAAAGGAACAGAAGCGTTAACTGACCTTTGGGAGGCTCTGTGGATGTTCCTCCTCAATACCATTAACTAATGTGCCCAAGAGGAAGCTGCAACTCCGTGGAACGTTACACAACCCAATTGGTTGATTGCTGCAAATGGGCGACCATGCTCACTCGCATGTGGCTCCAGGACAAGCTATCTCTTTGGTCCTCTGAGGAGAGAACTGGGTTTTCTCCACTGATAGTAGGCATCAATATCCCCTTAGAGTTGCACTAGGAAAGCTGCAATGAAGGTACGTGACAGATTAGGGTCATAGAGGAAGCTGAATAGACTCCAGGGCGAGAGGGAGTCTAAGGATTGGGTCCGAGACTGTGCTACTTCCTGAAATCAATCATCCACTGTTGAAGTGCTACAGAGCTAGGAATGAGGCAATGTACTGGTATAAAACCCTCTCCGACTCACCAAGGTCGTTTGAAGGTGACAGGTGACATTCATAAGGCTGTAGAACTTCTGGTTCCTTTGTCCCCATCCCCATTCTTCATTTATTTAGTTTCTATTTTATTGCTGAGCAGTTTCGTATATCTATATGATGAATTTTGGTCATTCCCCTCCCTCTTTTGCATGCCCCTTTCTCTCTCACAGACATACTCCTCCCCAGCAGGTGCTGTTCCTACTTTTGTGTCTTCTTTTATGTGTGGCCTATTGGGTTTGGTTATAGCTTCTTGCCAAGCTTGGGTTGGGGATGATTTATTGGTACAAGGTCAACTTATCAGTAGCTAAATCATTGAAGAAAGTGATGCTTCCCCCTGCCCCTCATAGACAACTCCTAACTACCAAGAGCTGCTTTGATGAGGCAGGAAACAGCTCTTTCAAAGAGAGTAAGAGACAGGTTAGTCTGAAGCCAAACATGAGTAACCATGGTCCCAGAACAGGATTCAGGTTCCCCAAATTCCATGCTAAATGTGGTAGTAGTTTCATGATGTCTTTATACTAACAGAACAGAAAGTCAGAAATCCACATGTTTTCAAATCTGTTGGTAACTCCCATAGATAGGTGGGCTACAGTAGAGTGGAAACCCTCTTCTGTAGGCCTCAGAGGTTATCTGGTCACAGCTTTTGGATTGGTGGTGGCTTGTCGCCTGTTCATTTAATAATTTCAAGAAGTTTCATCCGATAGGCAGAAAGATGCCAAGAGGAGGCAAGGAATGGCTATTAATGATGAATGACTATGTGTGTATATATGTATGTATGTATTTATGGATGTATACGTATATAGCCCAAGATAAACTGTAATTTGGCTTTGGACCTGCAACATTCCAACTCCAACTCCTCCACAATCATTGGGAATTTCATCAGCTAATTAGCATCTGTAGACTGTTCAGTGTAAGCTGCTGATCTTCTGGGAATTTTGGTTCAGTTTCTGGAACACCCCTTCTTCACTCATTCCCCTCCCCCCATTCTAGGGGTTTGACTTAATGTTCAGGAATAAGGCTCTGGCCTCTGGTCCTTTGAGAAGACATTTATCATAGTCCCATCTCCTTATTTTATAAGCAAGCAACCTAGGTGCCAGGGAGACTTACCAATTTTTCCATTGATCCAAATCCATACGTTCTTGCCAGTGACAGAGCTGGGGACACTGTGAGGGGTCTTCAGATTCTTTATTGAAAGCTCTTCTCTCTAAACTAACTATAGTTTCTTCCACTTCTAAAGAACAGGAAATGGTTCTTGGCGGTTTTGAGGTTGTATTTCCTTTCCCTGTCCTAATGCTGACGTCCTCACTGATTGCTTCCTCCCAGCCTCAGAGATTGAACTTGACCTTCCTTGTCTCAGGCAGGGGTAATGAGCCGAGCACTCAAGGACAGGCTCTGGGGCGCAGCCCGTTGTTCACTGAATGGTGCACACATGAAAGACATTCTTGGAAGTTTTTGTGGGTGAGGAGGAGGGGGGTCAAGGAAGGTGGGGGCTCCATGAAGAAATACTCTCGTGTTCCCAAGTCCCAAGATCCTACTAAATCAGACTCAGGTCACATGGTGCCTAGACTTGTCTCTTGGCCCAGAGTGCAAACAGTTCATGTTGTAAAGTTAACTTTCCACATTTGGCCAGCACACACGGGCCAACTTTCTTTCAGAGTGAGTTTGCGAATGAGTGAACGAACGAACGTGTTGACTGGGTTACTGTTCTTAGGGGAGCCTTCTTTGCTGTGGACTTGGAGAAGGATTAAAGTTGGTTTGTGAAAAGAGCTGGTGCTCTCCCAGACGCAGCGTGCCGATTGAATTCTGGTCGGACTTTTATTTGCTGTGGAACAAAATGTTGTCATTTCATGGAAGAAATAGCCTAGCAGATGGTGTTTGGTGGATGGCAGGAATGTAGCTTTGTAAATAAGCATTCAAAATAGACTAGCTTCCCCCCAATTCACCATCTGCCCCTTACCCCATGAGGTCTACAGGTGATAAAAGAAAGAAAAGAATTTTGTTCCTTCAGTTGTTATGGTTACTGTTTCTGGGTTCCCAAATTATGAAAAGTTTCCCCAGTCACAGCTTCCTTAAATCTGCCTATGAAAATGTTAGAGAGAGGTTGTCTCCAACTTAACAGATATTTCAGGGTTTAGTCTACTTTAATAATAATCGCCTAAGCTGGGCTTTGCGGTTGTGATTTACTACTTAGGAGACAGAGGTGTGAGGATCAGTGGAGTCCAGGAGTTTGAGACCAGCATGGGCAACTAAGTGCGAGGCTTTCCCAAGACAGACAAGCATGGGCAACTAAGTGTGAGGCTTTCTCAAGACAAAACAAAGCAAAATGAAACAAAACAAAACAAAACAACAACAACAACAACACACACACACACATCTAAATAACATTCCCCTGTTTATCAGCCCCCTTTCAGGGTAGCCTTTGATTTGATTCTGTTTCTGCAACTTTCATGCCTGGGAATTTCTTGCACCCTCCTCTGGGTGGGTTGATGACTAGGCCTCCCCTGTTATTGTTCCTATTTCTGAGAAGCAAGTTATAGCTCATTGTACAGAGGCTCTGGAAACATGCATATCTGGCTTTGGACCATTGTTGTTCAGTTCCAAAGTGCTGGTTAAGGTTAGTTAGCCTCTCTCAATCTCAGTTTCTTCATCAGTCGGATGAAGATGAGGGGGCTAACTCGACTCCTAGAGAAGTTCTTAAGATGAAATGAAAACAGCTCCATAGCGCTCACGGTGGACCATGTAATGTTCAAAATGGTCTTTGCTGCTGTCCCTGCTGTTGCTGTCACTGTCATCCCCAACGCTAGTGTCTGACCAGCTGGAGCAGCCATGGGCGGTGTTGGTTGACTTCAGCTGTGATGGGGAGGGTGCTCAACGCGTCAGGCTGACTGCTCCCACATCATTTGTTTGCTTTTTCTAAAACAGGGATTCCCGTGGACTACCCGTCAAAGCATGAACTGCTGGGTGGAAGGCAGTGCGAGGCTTTGCTGGCGTGGGTTGATGATTGAGGTGCGGAGGATGTACGTGAAGGCTTTCCCTCACATTTTAGGTGGTAGGTGATTCTATAGGAATGGATTAGGAACCTGATGCCAGGCTCTTTTAGAGATATGACTAGTTTTAGAATAGGATTATGGTGCTCCCTGATTTAAGTTGGTGGAGGAATTTACTCCGATCTGGACCAAGGATTTCAGAAGGCCATGTGGAAGACCCCACCATTTAAAATGTTTGTTTCCATTTCAATTGATGACACAATCCTGGGAATAAAGGCGAAACCAGGAAGCTAGGAGGCTTCAGCTTATGTCTGTGTAGCCATTTACTGGGGTACACCTTTCTCTGTTTTCAATTATTGTCCTTCATAAAGAGAAGATTGCTTTTAAGGGAGTATAACTTATCAAGGCAAAGAACAGGTGCTATGAGACTTAAATCTTCCAAAAAGAATCAAAGGAGATTGACCCTGTAGCGGTGTCTCTCTAGCATTTGCCTCGTTCTTTTCATGGACATTGTAAAGAAACAGGATCATGGTGTTCGGGCTATAAAATAATTACAATGTATTTGAAATTCCATCACCTTGTACTGCAGGTAAGGCAACCCCAACACAGTAACGCAACTGTAAATCAAGTGCTGACCACTTTCCCCCAGCTACAACCCCAAAACCAAAGTTAGGCTTCCCGGTTCTCATGGAAGCAGAGCTAGAGATGTCCTCCTGTTTCTCCATCCGGTCTTATGCTGATAGCAGATGCTGCTGAGCGTGTATGCAATTAAATACATCGCTGTCTTTGATAAAATCGGAGCAACTGGCTTCATGTGGACAAGGATTTGTTCTAGACACAGGCACTTCAGCATTGAGTAAAACATGAGGCATGCACATAAAAACCTTAAAAGATTCAAGAAACGGCTGGGTTTGTTGAGGAACAGGAGTCTCAAACATACCCTCTGTAAGAGGAACATAATCCAGGGTTCATTCGGTGTCCACTCACAGAGCAAAGGTAGGTGTCTAGTGCTAGTTTTCTGTATTTCTACAAATTGTGACAAACAGAACAGGTTACTTGTTTTGTTTTGCGCCTATGTCCTAACCATTTTAAAATAACAAATCCTGCCCCTTCTCATGAGGTGCAAGACACAAATGAGATAATAGACTTGCTTACAATAGAAGACATTGAAAGAGTCACTTCAAATTGGAGTGATCCTACTCTGGAGAAGGTGGCTTACCATTTGACTATGGTCATCATTGTCTTCGTGGTTGTCATTCACAAGCTTCACCACTACCCACATCCTCATCACCTCAGCACTCAGTAACCAAGCCTCACTTTCACGCTAAATGTCCAGGTAATGGTGAAAATCTGTTGACATGACCCGGGTGGTTGTTGAGCTGTCTTTGTCACCTTTTGCATTTGTGCATGGGGACATGTGCACATTTTTTTTTTTCCTTAGCCACACTAAGTACAAAGGACAGTTGAATCTTTTCTTGACGACTGGGTTAATTTTCCAGTTCAATCATCAAGTTCGTAACTGGAATGTTGACTGCCCTAGATGTGCCTGTGAGAGATCAAAGAACAAGCCCTTCATATAGAGGAATTTTGTGCAGTAAAAGTTATAATTAATCTTAAGAAACCAAGCTCTGGATCTAACAGAAAGCTGAAGTTATGAGCCTATGTGGTGGCCCAGTGCTATGGTACATATTAATTGGGTGATAAGAATGGAAATAAACATCCCAAGCTGCATGGGACTTCTCTTGTCTTTGCTTCAGCACCAACTTGAGGATCAGGTAGTTACACATCTGATATTTGCTTCATCATCCCCTTACACTTTTGCAACGTAAATGGATTTTTATTTCAGAAGCAACGTCTTTTGCTTCCTTTGGAACGCTAAGGTAGCAAATCATGCTAAGAATTGTTGAGAGTGACTTCCAGAAGAGCTCCTAGAGAAGGGAACAGTCACCTCTGACTGTGGAGCCCCATGCACACACAGCTCAGACCGCAGTGTAGCCTTGAAGACTGAAAGCATGTGCTAAAGGTAATGCAGCATAAAGATGGAGGAATCCCGGTTCTGTGGTCCTACTGTAGAATCCCAGGCTTCTTCACTATGGATTCCATCACATGAGAAGGAAGCAGATGCGCAAATCACCGTTTTCTCCAGTTTCCGTTAACAGCACACAAATGCAGCCTCTAGCGGATAGAGATGTCTTCCACCCAGTGAGTACCAGCCTTGTTTCTTTGCAGTTAGATCCCGGAGACAACGTCTGTTGCTCTGTACTGACTCACAAGCCCCTACAAGAGCAAGGTTAGACTCAGCTTCTGCTAATGAGCGGAGGAATTGCTGAAGAATACAATGCTGGGATTATAAGGTGCTGGCGGCTATACCAGAATAGTAAGGTCAGATGGAAAATCTTACCAGTGAATACTTCAGTGGATATCCTGTCTGCTGTTTTGATCTCTGAGCACTGTAGCAGAGACCCACAGGACATTTGGTAGAGCTGCAGCCTCGTTTTTGCTCCGGGGCAAAATGATGAGGGATTTGAGTATTGGTTCCATTTTTGCTTTGGGTAACAGTTCAGGAGAAGCCCATATTCTTTTCCTTTTGCAACTAAAGTGCTTGTTCCTTGGCGTTTCTTTACATGAACAGTTCCATCTATAATATCAAAGACGATGGCTGTAATTTGCTTTGCTAAACCAAATACCTTTGGTTGATCTCTGGGATGGAAGACATGAACTACTTTCTTAGCTCACTATGTGCCTGTGTTTGAGAGGCATCCACTCACCTGTGTGATTTAAAGCACTGTATGATTTTTTTGATAAAAAATTTAAGATGAAATTACAGGAGATTATTTCAGAGATAATCTCATCATCATTAACTTGCTGTGTCTTTATTACCTTTCAGAGATAATTTTTGCACATCTTGGGAGACAAAACAGATAGGATAAACTTGAGGTAGAATCCAAGGGAAACTGAATATTCTCTGCTAATCTTCTTATGGGTTGATTGGTGGGTGTGGTGTTGGAAGGGTGAATTCGAACAGGTTTAGCCAAGGTAGCTCCTGGTACCATTTAAGGCTGCTTGCTAAATTAGGATGGCAAGTCTAGTTCTGATCTCATTATTGCACGGCCTTCGGCAACAGCTAGCACTGCCTGACTTTCGAAATCAATGGACTTTCGGGAAAGAGTATATACATGAGTTTCTAAGATTCTGGGACCACAAGGCAGAATGTTGATTCCAAATCAGCTGCTTACATAGCATTTATATGTGAGAAAATTTATTGGATTGACTAATTTCTTACCTCATACCAGAAATAAAAGCAGCTCACATTGATACTCAAGATGGGGCACATAAATTCGAAGACTTTTGGAAAGTTAGCATTGGAGTCACAGTTGCCTTTCTTTGCTATAAAAGTTTTGTGTATTTTGATGAATAGACGAGATGCCTTCTGTATAGAATGCATTCAATAGACATTAATTTCTTTAACTGATGGCTGAAAGATATGTAACTAATGTAAAGGAAGGAGGAGGGCAGAGGCGGAGGGTGGAGGAGAAAGAGGGGATGGGTGAAAAGCAGGAGGAGGGAAGCAAAGTAGCAGGAGACTAATAATTATAACAGTAATTAGAAGGAATAATTAAGGTGGTAACGTTTCCCATTGTCAGAGGGTTTTCAGTCATTTGTCTGAACAGGGGAGCGTCAGGTGGTCTGACCCCAAGGTCACATCTTTCCTGCATAATCACACCTATCTTACAGATCTTAATGATCGCTTGCAAAGGAAACTGATTAGGTGGGTGGGTGAGGCTGCCAGTTACAAAAGGGAGTAAGCAAGTATCTACCGTCTGGTGACCCGAAAGCAATTCTTCAAGACTGTTCTGGTGGAAGGAATTTCTTTCTTTTGGAACTCCTTCTAGTTAAACGGTGAAGGGCGTGGCCAAGGGAGTCGGGACTGTAGAGAAAACACGTCCTTTCTTAGGAGCCTTCTCAGCCCACACGAACTGTGAGTTAAACAGTTTGCTTGCCTTTTGATCAGACAGTAAATAGAGATGCTGACATCCAAACTTTTTAAGAAGTCCTTTTAATGTTCAGAAATCCAGGTATGTGGAAGGAATGAGCTTGGCTCAGGCAAAGGAGTATGGGTAGGCTGTGGCTGTAGCTCCGCCGCGGCTGAGCGCTTTGCCTGGCATGCTTAAAGTTCAGAGTTTGATTTCCCCAACACCAGAAAAAAAGGAATCAACTCAACTAGCATAAATCATGGCTGCTACAGGCCCAGAGCGTTGGTATGCTATAATGCGCTAAATGTTTAGAGCAGCCCAAACAGGAATATACGAAGAATAAGTAATTTTATTTTTTTCTGATAGTCGTATTTAAAACATGGGGGGAAACCCACAGGTGAAATTGGTTTTAATAATTTTTAATTTATTCCAATATATTACAAATATCATTTCAACAGATGGTGGATATTAAAAAAAATCAATTTGCGCTCTTTTACAGCACACACTCTCTGTTTAAAATCTCTGGGCACCCGCTTATCTAGCACTGTTTAAAGGAACTAAAGCCACAAGTGGCTTGTGGTTACTGTCTTACCGAACAGTACAGCAGAGGACGCAGACTGCACATTATTGCTCATCTTCCTAACCGGCTTAACAGACAGATGCCTCAAGAATGGATTTTCCATAGCGATCTTTGTCTGAGAGTAGAGTTTGTATGCCCAGACTTTATAAACAGAAAGGGAAGTGTCTCCTTAGGCCCAATGTGAATTTCATGTTTTTCTGGAAGTTACCCGCTTCCAAGCGGAAAGGTCCCAGGCATCTAGTTTTCTACCTGTAGGGGGAGCTCTCGCCCCTCTGCTCTTTAATTTCAATCCAAATCAGGCTCTCAGAGGGCCGCAGTTAAATTCTTTCACCTGGGTCTGTGGCGAGTTTGTGCTTGGCTCCAAACCGGTGGTGCTTTCCCAATCTCCACACGTTAAAGGCCGCTAAAATGCTAGGACACCAGCCGGGTGGCGGCTTGAGTCTTGTGATTCCCAGGCAGCCCAGTGCAATGATAAACAAAAGTCTTTTGTGCAATATTAATAAGCTTTAAGCACTCCCCAGTGAGCCCCTTGTCATCCAAGTAAGTCATGTGTATCAAAAGCCCTTATACGTGGAAGTTTGTTTTCATATCTGGCCCGCGATGAATGGGAGCCCCCTCTGCCATGTTGTAAAACAAACATTTGTTTATTTTGTGAGCAGAGCTGGCAGTACGATACAGGAACTGGAGCTGAATGGCGAGCCTCTTTCCAAGGAGACGCCTTTGAAACCCGTTCTGCCGCAGCTTTCCAACTGTCAACTGATCTCGAGTTGGGTTTACATTAAGACAATAACAGTGTTTCCTAAATAAATAAGTCAGAGACACCCATGGGCCTTAATGAAACCCATAAAAGGCTTGTGGGGTGGGCGAAAGGGTTTTTGTGTTGTGCAGGGAAATAATGTCTAGTTCATCTTACCGGGTATGGGAGGCTTGTGTTTTTGAGACAGAAGGGGTCCTTTATGTTAATTACACTGGTTAAAAAGAAAAAAAAAAAAGCCCGCCCCCCGATAGAACTTTCCTTGGAATTCTGGGACAAAAGATGTGACACTTCCCTTGGGTGAAAGCCACACTGCCGAGCAGGCATTTTCTCAAGTGGAGAAGTCTGGTCACCCTACCCGTTGATAATGTAACCCCTCCTGGCGTGTAGAGAAAACAGACGAAAACTGTAAGCTGAACCATCTGCTACCGGGATCTGGCTTTTTCTCTCGGTTGGCTTAGGGCTTTGGGGAATCCATTTCAGCCCAACAAGTTGTTTTCAAGCCCAATGGCCGCGGAAGCAGAGGGGGTGGACACCCAGGAGCTTGGGTTTCTGTGGGTATTCCCGGAAGGAATCCCAGCCTGTTCCTGGAAGTTGAATTTCTGATCAAAGACACAATCTAGGGAAACACTGGACGCGAAAGAGCTGAAACATGGATTGTGTGTAAATGGGAACAGAATACTTCAGTACTACTGCGGCTTCACAGAAAGTTCGTAGAATATAGATTCCAGCGTATGAGCGTCTTCAATTATATGGGTCCCTTATTTGTTCTGTTCCGCAGAAACATAGGCTTGATTATACTAGATGTGTAATATGAGTTTGGTTGTAGTGTATGTGTAATTTTATAACTTACTTTTGAGAGGCTTGCATTTTTCGGGTGTATTTTCTTCAAATTGTCACCTAATATTTTAACATCTTTTTATGATAATATAACCATATATAATAAACTATACATAGTATGTAACTAAAATAACATCATTTCCGCGGATGTACTGCGCTTCCAAGGGTATGTACTGCAATTTGCATATCAGCCTTTTTGTTCCTGGCAACATATTTCACGGCACAACTTCTTTCTTAGGGGAATATTAATTGGGATAACCACAAGGTTATAAATACTCACAGCTTTCGACACACATAATATCAAATATCATATGGTTTCCCAGAAGGATCTGAAAATAAACTGTTCATCTGACGGTAACAACTCCTTCCTTTTTAATTTGTCTAGAACAATTCCACAACTCATATGGGCTTCCTTAAACACCCACACATAAATGTATCATCTATGTATAAAAGTGGTCCTGGGATATTGTCTCTCAGAAACCTTAAAAGATTATGCCAAAGGCAATCTACTTTTTTATATCATTTCAGAGTAGAATGTTTTCATCTGTAACACGTTGCTAATTGCTATGATTTAGTCATGTATGAAATATACTTAACTTTTAGACTAATATGCAATTCATATCCATTTCCTCCCTATTCAATAGGTTGTGTTAGTGTGGTAGGTTAATCTGTCCAGTCCAACAGATTACCTTAACCTATGAATTAGTCCCTGTGCTTAGTCATGTGACTACTTCACCCCTGCCACATCGAATGTTGCCAAGACCTTGTGTGGACAGTTGAAACAGACTGAGCTGTGTGTTGGGGTGCGGAGTGAGAGAATGGAAGGCGTAGGCAGTACTTCTGTACAGAAAAGCAAAGTTGAGACGGGAGAAAAATTACTTCCTACATTCCTAATGGCTTTCTAGTCTGCGTTCAGTGATTCAGTCATCTCTCAAGTCTGTCTAGCCACATGTTCTCAAAGGCCTTCCTTTTTACAAAGGAAGTCTGCAAATCTGGTCAAGGCTGAGATGCTGGTGTTGTAGAGACTCCAGACAATGGCATGGCACTCATACAAATCCTGCGCTATCCCTCTGTCTGTATCTGTATCTGTCTATCTGTCTATGTCCTCTGTGTGTGTGTGTGTGTGTGTGTGTGTGTGTGTGAGAGAGAGAGAGAGAGAGAGAGAGAGAGAGAGAGAAAGAGAAAGAGAAAGAGAGAGATAATTGAAGTATCTCTTTATGACTGTGATTGTACAATAAGGAGCAATGGGCAAAGCTAACAAATCATTTTAAATGGGCCTCTCAGTATTTCCCTGGTTGCTGACTAGCTGGAGTTTATCTGCGGATTGACATATTTTCTAGCATATGTGACCTCAGGCAGTCACTCTTCATTTTTTTTTTCCTGCCAGTGTTTTGTTCATTCATTTAATTAAAGTGTGTCAACTGCCCAGAAAATGTCTGGACCCGTGCTGGACACGATGATCACTTCTCAGAGCAGACACACGGCTGCGCAATGGATCCTTGATCTGATGTCATGAGGCAGCTTGCCCAGCCAGTGTGGGCCAGGAGACCAAATGGCCAACAGGCTAAGGACACAATCATCAGCTTTGGGCAACGTGTGGTATCTTCAGAAGGCTGAAGGACAGGCCTGTGAGGCTTTTCCTGTGCACTGTGGTTCTACAGAAATGATCAGGGCTGTTCAAGGGCTCTCCTCAAGTAGAGCATGATTGGTTGGCATGGTTTCCTGCATCATCACCAAAGAGAAGCCTGAGTTAGGTCTTGAAGAATGGGCAGGGCTACAAGAATGACCCTGTGGATGCTGGAGGGAGGTAGGGAGTAGGATAAATAAAGAAACCATGGCAGACAGGTCTGGGCTGGGGCAGTGGGAACTTGAGGACAGGAGTAGTGGGTTTTGAGTAGAAGTGGGATAGCCTTTACTCTCTTGAGTATTCTATGCTTGAGCTGAGAGCAAAGAGGCGACAACTTTAGACCATCTGGTACTTTTCTACAGTTTATCTTTGATCCCATCCTTAAATGTCCCAAACATAGACCTTGTTTTTGTCTCCAGGTTGAGATGAAGGTCTTTCTCCACCCCCACCAGACTCTTCCAATTTTGCAGTCTGGAAAGCTGAGCTTGAATTTTGGATTAAATGGCTTGCAGAAAGGGGCCCACGTACTTCATGTAGAGCAATGTGTAATTGCTTGCTTGCCTGTTGTCTCAAACCAGTTTTTCAGAAAAGAACCATCCACAGAGACGGGTTTGCACAGTGCACACGTGTTCAAAGTGTTTGTGGGGCAGGTCACGTTGCTTACACTGTCTGGCAAGGTATTGGTAAGTTTGTCAAGTTTTATGCTGCTGTGTTTCTTCAAGCCCATGTACACAAAGTGTACATATATGTACATATATGCATGTATATACATAAATCCTAGAAAAAGATACACTCTGTGACAGATAAAAAGTCTTTATGATAGAGTGCGTGCGCGCACACGCGCACACACACACACACACACACACACACACACACACACACTAGTTTTGACCTAGATGACACACCCTTCTCCTAATGGGTTGCATGCTGCATTGTTGAACGGTGACAGGCTAGAGAGAGAGGGGATGAGCAAATCAGATCTGAGAAGTGTGTGCTTGCCTTTGTAATATAGTCCCCTTATTGAAAGGATGCTTTGAACTGTCTTTTAAAGATGTTCTTCAATGCATCATTTCTACAAGGTCAATGTGTGTACAAGGATATGAATACCTGAACAGAGAGTAAATTAAATGGCTATTTTTTTTTTTTTTAACATTCAGAGCAAAGGTAGAGTGACTGACTTGAAGTACCTTAGGTAGCTGCAAGGTGTCCCAAGTCCTGACATCCAGAACTGGCTGGGAGAGCAGGGTGCAGACCACAGTCAGGCTGCAGAGGGCAGTGTGAGACTGTGGTACCATGAGCTTGGTTGTGCTGACAGGGGCTGTGCCTAATACAGGCCACCTGTGATGTTCCAGGATCAATTATGCAGGATGGGGAAACGAGTCTATTGGATTTGCAGTAAATGTGTGCTAGTTAACCTCACTGCAAAGGACACATTTCCGAGCTTTTCCTCTCTCCCTCGATTTCAAGAAATTAAAAGTATTGACTGACTGAGAAGCATACTCATCCCCGCATCGCTTTTCAGGAATGTAACTATGTTGCATTGTCCCCCGCAATGGCAATTGAGATGGTGCTTCATGATGAATTGAAATTAACTTGTATTATATTGGGTGTTAATGTACATCATCTTGACATGGCCAAAAACTTCCTTAAAAAGAGTAGCAGCAACAATAGTGGCAATAACAGTGGTAATCATCATTATCACAATAAGTGACGCACTAACTGCACCTCCATTTTCAAAGCTTTATTAACTTTGTACTTTGACAATGACATACATGTGAACGGTGAATTCTGGTTGCTCTCATCCTGCCCTCTCCTCTGTACGACTCCGAAAAGCTCTCCCTTCTCTTTACAAGTCCCTCTCTCACATTCATGGCTTTGGTTTTGTTTTGTTTTGTGATCTCTGAACTTATTCAGGGCTGCCTGTGTGAGCATGGGTTTGGAACCATCCATTGCAGACAACTAGACTCATCAGGGGATACATAACTGAAGGCAGGGAGTGACTCTGTCTCCCGCTGAATCCATAAAAAAAACCCAGTTGATCAGCAGGGAGAGGTAGGATCTACTGAGTCTTTCCGCAGTCCGTGACTGACGGTTGTCAGCTCTCGTCTTATGTAGGCCTAGTACAGGCAGTCACATGTGTTGTGTGATCATGATTGCAATGACTGTTTCATGCCCAGAAGATGGTATTCCACAGCTTTTTCCTCTACCTTCCATCTCTTATATTCTTTCTGCCCCCTCTTCTGCCATGTCTCCTCAGCCTTGGAAGGGGTGTTAGAATGTCCTGTTTAGTGATGAGCTCTCAACTGTCGTCTATTTTCTGCACCTTGACCAACCACGATTCTCTGCATTTACCACCTTCATTGCACAGAAAGGCTTCCCTGGTTAAGGGATAGAGTAGCCTTTGTCTGTATGCATAAACAGACAAAAATATATTTTGAAGGCAGTTTGGCCCTATGTCGATTAAAAAGCAGTAGTGAGATCCCCACCTAGGGCCCAAGACTTCCTCAGCCCTCAGTCTTTGGCTTGATCTACAGTATCATATATCTCCTTTTGAACAGTAGGACTTTTAAAACACTTATTGCAGGGGCAAGAGTTGGTTCTGGCTCAGCTAGATTTCAGAAAAGGAAAAGGGTGGTGGGATTGAAAGACAGCAGTGTGTATGCACAAAGGTTATATTAGTCAGGGTCCTCTAGAGCAATGGTTTTCAATCTTTCCAATGCTGTGACCCTTTAATACAGTTCCTCAGGTTGTGGTGACCCCCAACCATAAGATTATTTTTATTGCTACTTTATAAATGTAATTTTGTTACTCTTCTGAGTCATAATGTAAATATATATGCTTTCTTATGTCTTAGGTGACCCCCCACAAGGGGTTGCCACCTATAGGTTGAGAACCATTGTTTTGGGAGACAGCTCCTTGCTGGAGTAGGTGGCTCTAGAGGTGGCCCTTGAACTGCATACTCCAGCCCTGCTTCTTGTTGGCCAGTGTAATGCGACCAGCTGGCCTTCCACTCTTGCCATAACGCCTTCATTACTATCATAGAGTATATCCCCTTGAACTGTAAGCCGGAATAGGCCCTTCCTGCCTTGCGCTGTCTTTTTATCAGAACAATGACAACAAAATCTAATATGTGTGTCAGAATTTATTTAGAACATGGGATTACTCAGCTCACAAATATTTGTTGCACACCTACTAGAAGACTTGACAATGTCAACCCAATTCTAGTGAGCAACATAGATATTAAATACTTATTAGTGGACGCAGTGCTTAGGAGGCAGAACAAAGCAACCAGGAACACAGACACTTCCATCAGAGGCCCTAATTAAATCCACTTCTGTTATTTCTAGCTCTGTGGCCCTAGAGACTCACACAGCCCGCTGGTGCCTGCCTACATCATCGGGCATCACAAGGATTATGTGAATTTTACTCATTACATCTCAGAATAAGGTCTGGCAGGTGGTAAGCATCAGCATTGTTTAACTGCTTATTCTTTATGGGGTGAGTGCTAGAAGGAAAAGGGCCAGGACTGTGGAAGCAAATTACAACGGAGCGTTGTGTGAAGCTCAGCTAAGTAAAGTTTCACAGAAATGGGAGCTGACTCAGAAAATGGCAGTGGTGGGTGGTAGGGTGAGGCAGAGGTAGATGTACATGCGTTTTTAGAAAATAATGTCTATGATAAGCAGTTAAGGATAAAAGTCAGTGGGGTAGCACAATATGTGTGGCAGAGTCCATTTCAGTAGATAAATAAAATGTATACAGGTGTGTGTGTGTGTATATATATATATATATATATATATATATATTTCTCTACGTATATAAGTATCTACCTATTTACTTAAATGCTATTTGATTCAGAATCCATTGAAAGACTACTAATATAATTACTTTGAGGTGGGGACCTGAGGAATAGCTCATTTTCTGTGGGAAAAAAAGTGATTCAGAGACTGAATCAAGAGTTCAAGGCATGGGGCTAAGGGAGAATCATGCACTGTTCAGGATTCATCCTGGGGCTAATCAAGAGGCTGGTGACATCATAGGCTGGAACTGCTGAGGGCCTGGGACGGTATGTGATTTGCATGCCTATGCTTTCCAGTTGCTTCTCGTAGTTGGATTTCACTACTCTAGGCTGGGCCCTGTGTTGGTTAGATATTTGTCGTCAACTGGACACAATCTAGAGTCACCTAAATTGAGGAATTGCTCAGCTTAGAATGGCCTGAGGACAAGGCTGTAGATTTTCCTGACTGATGACTGCGTGATGTAGGACAGCCAAGCTCAGTGTGGGTAGCACCATCCCTAGATGAGTTGTGCTGGGCTGGAGAAGCAAACTATCCATGCAAGTGAGTTAGTGAGTGAAGCCATTGCGTAGCATTTCCCATGATTCCTGCATAAGTTCCTGCTCTGGTTGCCCTTGGTGATGGACTTTGACTTCCAACTCCTTTCCAGAATTTTTGACCTCTGAGGTCACAGTGTTGGTCACAGTCTTTGTCACAGCGCTAACAGAAAATCAAACTTGAACAGATAGAGAATGCATGGTCTCTGTGAGAGGAAGGGCATTTGCATCTTCCGTGAACAGGCATCTTTAGTGGCAACTGTGTATCAGGAGATGACAGCCATGCCCAAGGCATTTCATCTTCACTATGGCTGGATCTGGGAATCCAGGGAGAGGGCCCTGGCAAGTTAGAACTGTAAGGAAGTGAGATTGGCAGCTGGGAAGTATTTTGCGTTTTACAAGGATGTAGGTGCCTTATAGTTAGAGCACAGACCACGGAGAAGAAAATGAAATGTCTGCAAATTATTGGACACTATTTCCATTGGGAAATGGGATAGAGATGTCCTAGATCTGGCTCACACCAGCTTGTGGGAATTCAATGATCAGCTCTTTTCCAGCAACTTATTTAATAACATCCTGTTGGTCGCTTGAAATGAACCATTCTGGAATCACAGAAATCGGCAGATGCCTTCTTCCTAGAGAGCTGATCGCTAACTACTCAGTGAAACACAATTGCTTCTCTTGAATGTTTCTCAGGGTACTGGTAGGGTGTCTGGATGAGTAGCTCATATAGGACTTGGCTGTACACTTTCCTCCTGACCCACTATACAGACCACCTGAATGGTATGGGACAATGGTCTGAATTCTGTCAATTATATTTTAAATAAATGCTGATTGGCCAGTAGCCAGGCAGGAAGTATAGGAGGGACAAGCAGACAGGAAGTAGAGGTGGGTCAATGAGAACAGGAGAATTCTGGGAAGAAGGAAGTCCTGGTCTGCAGTCCTGTCCCAGTCACAGAAGAAGCAAGATGTGACTGCCCCACCAAATAAGGTACCGAGCCACGTGGCTAACACAGTTAAGAATAGTGGGCTAATGTAAGTTGTAAGGGTTAATAAGAAGCCTGAGATACTGGGCCAATCAGTTTATAACTAATGTAGACCTCCGTGTGATTTCTTCGGGACTTAACTACTGCGGGAACTGGGCAGGACAGAAAACCTCAGACAACACCTGAATGAACTGCCATTCACTTAGAGAAAAGACAAGTCTTTAGACAGATCCCATGCCCCAAGCTTTTGCTCTGTTATAGGCTAACCCAACTATTCCTAGAATATTGTTCAGAATGAAACTATTACTTTCATAATAATATCTTATTATAATGATACAGTTTTG
Source organism: Myodes glareolus (assembly GCF_982192425.1). Classification (NCBI taxonomy): domain Eukaryota; kingdom Metazoa; phylum Chordata; class Mammalia; order Rodentia; family Cricetidae; genus Myodes; species Myodes glareolus. The sequence continues at coordinate 86,754,660 of NC_142033.1, forward strand.
TTCACAAATTTTCATGAATGTATAATGGAATTTTCTGCAGGACATTTGGAAAATCTCATAACTCAATAGGCCAAAGAGTTCCTGATAGCCAAGGCATGATATCTAAAAATTTTGCATGGATTAAGTCCTACTTAATGTACAAGGTAGACTAGCGACCTTGAAGGTAACACAACCTAGAAAGGTTATTGCTAAGGTTTGAGAGTTTTCATCAGCACTGATGAAAGAGTTTTGGTGTGATGCCAGGTTGGCACTACTGAGTTTTGATGTAATAATAAAAAGAATATTCATAATAATTAAAAAGATTACTATATTAGTTATCCCTTTCTATCTCCTCAGAAATTTCTCTGCATGGCCAGATTTTCTTCACAGTCTAATCTAAACAACCTGTCTCAACAGACAAGGAGGAAGGAGACATGGGACCTGACTGTCTTCTATTAAGCTAGGCACAGAGGGGTTTTAAATAGTATAAAATACTACCATGGTTTTCAACTATTTATTTTCTTTGGGTAAGCAAGTTATTCTTATAAAAATACTTTACATGCTAATATGTAATGGTTTTACATATAATTTTAAGCAAATGACTAAGAGGTATTTACAATATTTATTTTCGTATTTGCTGGGTTAACAACGTGACTATATCCCACGTAAATAAAGTTATTTGGAAAGGGAAAGTGGGCTGTGCTATCAAGGGTTAAAATTGTTTTAAAGAGGAATCTCAAATGATTTGTCAGAAACGGGAAACTCAGACTAAGTCTATTTTTCTGAGTACCTATAGCACCTTATGAGGGTAGCCCAAAAAGCTCCATGCTTAGCATTTATTTTGTAGAATTGTCCTTTGGGGATGCCCATAGTATTTGATGTATGAGTAGATGCTGGGTGGGTGACTTCTCCTGGTGGTGTAGAAGATGATTCTTCAGGTAACCAGCTTTCAGCTGATATCACATCAAGTACAGACCAGGTATGACATGAGAATCTTCTAAGTGACTGACCTGAATATTTAGTAAATTCTCTGCTCTTGAGGTATGTAATTTGAAGATCACCACAATTCTTATTGAGTGCTAATAGGGACAAATGACAGGCTCAGGGAAGTTTAGCCTTTCAGTAGCTACTGTTATTACTCTCACAACTCATGTTGAACATTTGCAAGTATTACAGGCTACTCTCCAAATGCTAGACATAAACCCACCCTACATTAGATGCGCCAGGCCTCTAGGGTGCTGGAGGAAGCGTACCTGCTCTACACCGGGGACAGTACAGGGGACTGGCGTTATTGCCTGGCTGGATGAGGAATTGTTCAGCTGTGATCTAAAATGCTCAGATGTTCTTTCTGTTTCCTGGTCTGTCTTCTTATTTTATAAAACCATTTATTTATTATTTTATGTGTTTATTTGTGTGCCTGCATGAGTTGATGTGTACCATATGCATGCAGGAGCCAGAGAAGGCCAAAGAGGTTGTTGGGTCTTTTGGAACTGGAGTTGCAGGCCAGTGAGCTACCATGTGGACACTGGGAACAAGACCCAGGGCCTCTGCAAGAGCATTAGGCTCTCTTAATCACTGAGCAATTGTGGAGGCCCCAAAATGTGAGCCGATTTCCACACTGACCAAAGGTCAGAGAGTTGGAACTTACCTCTAGTCCTTCCAGGTTATTGTGCTTCTACCTCAAACTAAGGTCCCACCTAGATTAGATCAGAGCTGCTCTTTCAAGATTATTGTCTACAGGTGTGGCTAATAGCCAGACCTTGTGCTCCAGGAATAGAGAAGTAGATTGTACGTACCTCACCTCAAACAGAAGTCTAAGAACCCAACTAAATTCCAGGTCCCTTTATGGAGATAACTTGGGATTCCACCCAGGGAGTGGTTTGCCTACAGAATGTTTTGGTCTAGGGTGTGAGCATGATTTGTTTTGTTCTAGCAACAGAATGTTTAACTATAAATGTAGCCCACGAACTTCAACTGGTATGTTCATTTTATTGTATCATATTAATGTAGTTTTGTGTCTTACTCCTACCTTCTGGGGTCACGGATATTTTAAGCAGTTGGAAATTTCAGTACTCACTGGAACTCTCTCCCAGTACTATTCTATATGTTTCTGTTTTATTATTTTTATTAATCTCCATATTCTTTACTTATATTTCTAAATTTACATGTCCCCTACCTTGGCATGACAAGAGGTATTTTTTGTCAAGGTTGGTCCCCCAAAAGCAATCTTTCCAGCCTTCTTTGTTTTCAAAAATCAAAGCAACGCTAGTTAACATGACGGCACAGAGAGAAGAAAACTTAGAGAGTCCCACCCCTAGGTGAGGAGCTACAGGCAAGAATCTGAATCTGTTGGCACCTAGAAATGTGAGAAAAAAATTTCTGTCAGAAGATTTTGTTACCAGTCCTCCAATAGACTAAGACACAGGATGGCCGGAAACAGTCCTCTTTGTCTTCTAGCAGAGAAGTGCCGAGCACTCGGTGAACTCTTCCAGTCCCAGCTTCATTCAGTCATGGGGAAAAAAGGGACAAAGAGCATGGTTGTCTATTAGCAGACCATCTTCGGTGTGACATGTCCTGCAAAGTCACAGCTATTTTGCTTCCGCAGGTCCTCTGGGACTCTCTCAAGCATCTGAAAGCTGCAGAATGTTCTGGGTACCCAATAGTTCCTCACACAGCTCTGTGGTTCCTGTTACCTCTCCCATTAGCAGCTGCACTGTCTTCCACTGTCGGACACACCTCCATATCCATTTGCACAATTTAGGTTCAAGCCTATTCCGTCTCCATCTTGGAGGCGATTCCAGCGGTTGGGTACGGTGGCACTAGAATTAGGATTTATCTTAGCTTCACCGATGCTTCCAATTCTGGGCAGGCAGGATAGGGAAAACAGTAGTGCTTACAAATTCATCTGTTTTTTCCGAATTTTCCTGTAAGGACACAGAGGGAGGTGCGTTATTCTAGGGCTACCCAGGGAGATAGAGCACCTGCGCCTCTGAACCTCTGTCCTGACTCTCACTTGTCCTGCCTCTTTGTCTTCTTCTACTCTTTTCTGTTGCTGTGTTGCAGGATGGCAGTCTCTGATTAGTCACAACTAGTTTTCAATTTCCTAAAGTGCACCGGCTCTCTTGGAACCTCTTTGAAATGCTTTTAAGGCAACATGGAGAGTGGAATTCCCCAGTTTTCCACAGATGCAGTGAGAGCCCCACGACCCTAGGAGCAGCTGGGAGAAGTTGTTCTTGTATTTTGCACTCATTGTGTGATTGCAGCCTGGTCAGGAAGACTCTAGAAGGTCGTGTGGCATCCACATTCCCGGAGACTGTGTTTGTGTCAGCCCCTTGGATTCCAGGCTTTTATCCAAATTTGGCAAATATTTACTTTCAGTGACACGCTGTCTTAGACGTCTCCCCGCTGAGTTCTCACACCCCCCTCCATGTGCTCAGAAGTGGAAGGCTCTGTCCTATGACAGCTTCTTTTAGTGACGGGATGCATCTTGGGACCTGACATCACATGCAACTTTAAAAAAAAAATGCTTTTTATTCCATTTACTTATTTATTTTATGTGTGGTGGGGGAAGCATGCCACTGCGGGCACATGGAGGTCAGAGAACAATTTGTAGGGGCTGTTGTCTCCTCGTCTCATATGAGATCCGGGGATAGACCTCAGATTGTAAGGCTGGTGGGCCTTTGTTGGCCAGTGAGCTGGCTGGTCCCCACATGGAGCTTTAGCTAGCTCGTACTGTCATTGTGACATCTTTGTTCTTCCGCTCTTAGTCTGTCCTATAAAGAGGTTGCCACCAAAGAGCTTATTAGGTGCCTTCTGTATAGATTTGGCAGCATTGTTTCCAAATAAGGACCTGACAATATTTCAAAATAAGGTAGAGACGCTTGTTTTGGCACAGTTGTTTTAACTGCAGAGGGCAGACTAGCATGCGGGGGAAGAAGCTTCTTTTGAGACATCAACGGATGATAAAGGACAACTTTGAAAACGAAGCAAGAAATCACGCACTGGGAATCTTCACACTGTCTCTTCTCCAGCTATAAGGAGATCTTTCTTCTATTCATGTAGACATTAGTAACTTTCTAGAGTTTGTTATAAAAAGATGCAAACATCCCAAAGAGAAGGAATAGGCAATGCTACTTTTTGGTGACATAGGAACCTGGCCAGGGACTGTGCCACCAGTACCATCCACAGCTCTATGCTTGTGAAGTCGGTCAAAGAAGTTCCTAAGCTTGGGACATATTCTAATGACAACTTCTCAAGTACCTATGACCTTGTCAGTAACCTTATACAATGTTGACTTTAACCCAGCAGGTCCTGCACAGGACTTGAGTCTCTCTCTCTCTCTCTCTCTCTCTCTCTCTCTCTCTCTCTCTCTCTCTCTTTCTCTATTTTTAAACTTGAGGCAACCATATTAAGATATTAGCATATATTCATCATACAAAATGAAGAATTCCATTAAACATGTTCATGCAATCATAACACACACATCTACCCTCCATTATTCTATCCTGTGTCCCTCCCACTGATCTCCCTTTTCCCCAATAGTCCTACCCTACCGTCTCTAATACACACATATATAATATAGATTCCATTATGACAGGAAACCTGACATTAGTCTTTCCAAGTCTGGATTATTTGGCTTAATACATATGGTGGTTAGTAGTGTTAATCGTCAGTTTGACAGAGCGAGCCCACTGTTGCCTGGGAGATGGTCCTCTAGGCACCCCTGAGCAGCCACATGCTCTCACCACTCTCTTCTGACTGTTGGGGCAACATCAAAGCTACTTCACATTCCCGCTGCCTTTACTTCCCTATGTTATAGACTGTTCCTTGAACTGCAAGCTTAAGTGAACACTCTCTTTCTTAGGCTGCTGAAGCTAAGACAATATGGTGACCCCGGTCCTGCCCATTTTTTTTTTTTGGACTTAGACTCTATGGAAAACTCCCAGACATGGACACAGATGCTGTTCCACAGAGCACATGTAGTTATAAGAAATGTAGGGACTGGACACTTCATTACAAACCAGCCAATGTGTGGAATGATGCTGGTAAGCCCATTCCGAGAACTAGTGTCACATAAAACAGGCTTATTCCTCTATGCGTCAACATCAGTAGTCTTCATAACACCATTCAAAAGGTCCAGGGTCTCTTCTGAGACTCAAGACAAACTCTTAGATGTGTGCCCTGTAAAATCAAGTTCCATGCATCTGCTATACATCGGCCCAGAATAATGCCACTTTTGTGTGTGTGTGTGTGTGTGTGTGTGTGTGTGTTGCTCTGCTCCAAACTGAATCATTCCCTTCACATGGAAGCTTTGCAGGCACTAGGTTCTTGCCTGAAGTTAGAAAAGCAGTAACAACTGCTGAGGAGAAAAGACTTTTTGAGCTGACTGCTTACAAGTTCTTCAGCAAGCATTCATAGCTATTTTCCAGGCTGGGGGTAGGCCTTTTTTGTAGGCCTTTTGTTACCACAGTCTCCTTTCTGTCACCCAACATCATACATGCCAGCCATCACCAATACTGCCACAACACATACTGTCATAACCCGCTAGTTTACTAAGTTAGACTTGTGATGGATTCTTTGTTTTTTCTTCAGGGACCTATCTGAGGCGAACAGATCCTTGTTTGTGTCTCCCCAGGACATTCCACAAAGCAATGAGAGTGGACAGCGATGGTCTGATGCATGAGGTTCTGGTGGTGACAGGCCAGGGTTGGAGTAAATGTGTTTTGCATAAGGAGACAACCATAAGCTTGTGGGGACCAGTGACAACATGCTGTCATTCGTATGTGGAATGTTCTGCACCAGCTCATGTGTTTCAGTCCTTGGTCTCCAGCATATGGCACTTGGGAGGCTGGGGTCCTTTCACGGCATGGTGTCTATCAGGAACACTTCCCTGTCCTCATTGGTTAACGGTGTGTCTGAGGACATGAGATCAGGCCATTGGGTTGTCTGACACACTATTACACTCTTGATGATTGCAGAGAATTAAGCACAGAGTGAGGCTCTTGTAAGTGTGTGTACTGAGCATACAACCCTTCTCTCTCCACAGTGGGTTTTAGAACCTTAGTTGTCAATGAGGAGGAAGATGTATGGAAAACTCTTCATTGCTCATCAGAGAGTTAGAAAGTAGAAGGTATGGTTTCAGGTAGGAAGGGGTCTGCACTGTGAGCACTTAATTAATATTTTGTTGTTTATTTTGTTGTTATGTCTTATTATTTATTTTTCCGTAGGTAAGGGGATGAAGTAGTGCCCACTCAACAGGGTAAGGTGTGTGAGATGTGAGGTGGTTTTTGGAGCTCTAAATAGATCAGAAACCTTAACTGAAGACCTGGAACTTTGAAACTGGTAGAGGAAAGAGTAAGGTAAACACTTCAAAGTAGAGACAAAGTAAGAGCCTGCTGTTGGGACTCCAGTTGCTCAGGAAGTAATGGCAACATTTGACAAATGTAACATCAAGTAATTAAGAACTAGAAGGGTTTTGGGCAGGAGAAAGAAGCAGTGAGCTGTGTGAAGAGACAGTCACAGAGGGGGAGAAAACCTTGGCTAGCTGTGCATCTGACAGTGGATTAATGTCAAGCACGTATAAAGACTCTGAATAAATAAATACTGAGAAATCAATCTAATGAATAAATGTGTTTATGAAATAGACAATTCTTGAAAGATGAATAATTGGATAATAAGCGTATGAGAAGGGCTCTAGATATCAAAGGAAAGAAGAAAGGAGATCATGGGTAAAATGAAAATCGGGAGATGGGTACTAGAGCTGGAAAGGCTTTTGCATATCGGCACCAGTATTTGCATTTCTATGTTTTCTTGGTCTTAGTAGCTCTGACTGGAGTAAGATGATATCCATAAAACTCTTTTAATTTGTGTTTTCTTGATGGTTATTTTTGTTGAACATTTAAAAGTCATTTTTTTTTAAAATCATGTGTATTTCTTCTTTTGGGAAATATCTGTTTAATTCCATAGCCTACTTCTAAAGGATTCATTGTACTCTTTGTGTGTGTGTGTGTGTGTGTGTGTGTGCGCATGCGTATCTATGTAGGTACCTGCACAAAGTGGATGATGTCTCCCAAAGCTGGGGCTACCGATGGGTTTGAAGTGACCATTGTGGATACTGGGAACCAAACCATAGGTCTCCACACCATGAGCCATCTCTATAGACCCGGAGCCCAATTCTAAAATTAGGTTGTTTGTTTCTGTGGTGTTCAGGTTTTTGAGTTCTTTGCATATTCTTGAGACGTCTCCTCTGTCATATGTATAGTAGGAGAAGATTATTTTCCTTTCTGAAGGCTGCTTTTCCATTTGATTGTATTCTTCTCTGTACAGAATTATGCTTCATGAGGTCCCATTTGTCAACATTTGGTCTTCATGGCTGTGCTGCCAGAGTTCTGTTCAGAAGGCAGGCTTTTAGCTGTGCCTTTGAAGTGTCCTCCCTACTGCTCCTCAGTCAGAGTCAGGCTATGGGGTATTCTGTTGAGGTTTTCGATCCAACTATAATTGAGTTTTCTGAAGTGTAAGAAATTAGAGTCTAGCTTCATTTGTCTGTGTGTAACTGTCCAGTTCTCTTAGGACATTTGTTGAAGATGCTGTCTTTTCCCCAATGATTTTTGGGTCTCTTTGTCAAAAATCAGGTAGGTGTATAGACTTATACATAGATCCTTGCTTCGAACTCATTTTTAATCAGTTCATATTTTTAACTGATATAATATGTTTTTAATATTTTCATAATGCATTCTGATTGCCCTCACTTTTGTCCTCTTTTATCTCCTCCTTTCACTCCCTAACCATCCCCTCTCTTATTCCCCTCCGACCCCACCAACACACCCCCTCTCTTATCCTGCTCTCACCCTACCAACACTCCCCGTCTTATTTCCCTCCCACCCCACCAACCCCCCACCCCCTTCTTCCCCTCCCACCCCATCAACACTCCCGCTTCCCTATGAGTCTGAAAGGGAAAATTTTTTTAATGCCCAACTTTAGAACTTTGAACTCATTCTGTTAGGATTAAAGACTGAAAGCAAATAAATAAAAATTCATGCAACACCCCTCAGCCACCACGTTCAGATGACAAATTGTATTATATCCCTGAAAGAAACAATGACTGTAATTAATGTAAGCCTGATTTTGTACAAATTTCTCCAGCTGATCAGACAAATGCATCTGTGTGGATCTCCATGGGCATTTTTATTTTTTGTATGATGGGAGGGCAAAATGAGAGTGAGAGAGGGATAGGCTTTATTATAATGGTTTGCCTTCTGAAACAGAGGTAGCTCTGAGTGAGTATAGGAAGACACTTTGTTGGTACCAATGGCATTTATTCTTGAAGATTTTAAAGCTCTGTAGGATAATGTGGCACCTATGCAGAATGTAATATACAGACAGGAATCCAGGAGGCCTGTGCTGATTCTGCTAAGCTGGGTGCTTTCCAGAACACTGTTATGCCCTCTGAGCTGTTTTGTGACTTTGAAACAGGTCACAGACAACTGGTACAGGCTGTAACTATTTTACAAACAGAAGACTGAGGCTTGGCTTGCCCTTAGGTCAGCTAATGAGTTCCTCAAAGATTGGCAAAGAGGAAGGTTTTACATTCCTTGCCAAATGCTTTACTCCAAACTCCCAGGCCTCACATTTTTACCCGGTGAATGCAGGAAACCCATTAGCAGAAGGCACCTGAAGAAACCTCTCACAGGCTGCCCGAGGCCAGCTTCCCTCTGACACAGAACTTTGTGTAGTACCACACGGTGTGGACTTCCATTGGAACTCACTCAACACATGCTTATTTGCTGACCTTCCAGTCCAATCCAAGGGAGGGCATACTGGGACCTCTTCAATAGAACTGTGTGGAATACGCCCAGAGATAAAATCACCCTCCTCAAGGTCATGAAAGGGACTTAATTTGCGTTGCCTAGTCAAGGAGCCTTGGTGCTCTTAGTGTACTATGGTCTTCTTCAACACCTAATAAAAAAGTGCACACACACATGGCACTTCCAGAGTCATTCCTAAAACAACGATGGTAGGTGATGGTTTGTATCTCTGAGCTTTTCTGGAGAAACCACCATGAGCCTGTATTGATAAGCTATTCTGTGGAGTGGAAGACGTGGAGAGCAGGTGTTTGATGACTTGTAGTCCTTGCTTTCTCTGCTGTGTCTGACAGGCCTGGGAAGGGCACTGTGCGACATGGCTGGTGTGCGTCAGTGCCTGATTGTCAGCAATGCCCACAGCTCAAAACAAGCAACCGAATACTGGCATTGCTGAACCACAAGACTGCCAAGTAGCTAAGGAATTTTATTCCTTCAAGGGAATGTTCTCATTTCTCTGTTCTTAATTCACATGCTGAGGAAGGAGGCTACATGACACTCCACAGAGGGGGTGTGAGAAATAAAAGCCTTCCAGAGCATTGTTGGTGTGTCCACAGAGGACTGAGCCTCGCCTAAAAAGAGGGTCACATGGAGGCTGAGCCCGTGGTCTTTTCTACTAAGTAATTTTGGGGTTTTTGCAATTATTAAAATATTACAAGAATGTGCTTAGGTTTTCAAAATATAAAATCTCAAATTCTTCTCTGTAGGCTTCTTGCATTTTCTGTCCATATAATGGGGTAAAAGTTCTATTTCATGTTTTAGGGAAAATTTGAGAGGATAAATGCAGTGTATAAGAGAGGTGTAGTGTAACACAGTCTCAACAACCTGAAATATCACGAATCTTTTTTATTCTAGCCATTTCAGGGAGAGGATAATGATATTTTATAGTG